>NW_019942557.1:767519-845867 GCF_002910315.2 Salvelinus sp. IW2-2015 | reverse complement strand
AGTCCTCCATTAGTTATGAAGTGAAGCAGTCCTCCACTAGTTATGAAGTGAAGCAGTCCTCCACTAGTTATGAAGTGAAGCAGTTCTCCATTAGTCATGAAGTGAAGCAGTTCTCCATTAGTTTTGAAGTGAAACAGTCCTCCACTAGTTATGAAGTGAAGCAGTCCTCCACTAGTTATGAAGTGAAGGAGTTCTCCATTAGTTATGAAGTGAAGCAGTTCTCCATTAGAAGAAGCCTGTGTTATGAAGTGAAGCGTGTGTGTTTTGCCTCTGGCCAATTCCACAGTAAGGGATCACAATTTGACTCAGATTTCTCACTTTAAAATGTATGCCAAACAAAAAACATTAATTTCAAAATGTAGCAACATACAACTCAATGCACAAGGAATACTTTGATTAATTTATACAGGCATGTTCACAAAAACACATGTACTGGAAGAACTGTGCAGATGCAAAATTTGGTAACAGAATTACGGTTAAATCTCCCTCTGGTTTTTATGCGACCATGTTTTCCAAAAACTGTTAACTATCTGCTACAAATTAAGATTAAAATATACAGTATGGGGTGAAAGAACGGGGTGTCAGCTAAAACATGACACATTGAGTTTGAAAACATTTATTTTGATTAATGAACTACAGTAAATTAAGTGGATTTACATCCGGTAATGGAATTATGGTAACGGAATATAATCCCTGATCTGTACTATACAGAAATTTAGAATTATGAATATGAATATCATCCTCTTCATGGTGGTGTATCCTGAATAGGTACACAAAGGTAGAAATATGCAATATCCTTCTTTTGCATATTTGGGTATTATTCTACACACTAGCTCTTATTGTAATGAGCTCCGCCCCGAAACAAGACCACATTTGGTTGTTCGGTACCAGACCAAATCTGAAACAATCATAGACATCTATATTTCACCAGTTTGAACATCACAGTACAGCACAGTACAGAAGAGTTCAGTACATGCAGTACAGTACAGTAAGGTACAATACAGTGCATTATACTGTACTCTAGTGTGCTCTACTGTACTTTACTGAATTCTACTGTTCTGTACTGCAGTGTTCTGTAGTGTACTGTACTGTTCTGTACTGTAGTGTATTGTACCTTGCTGTTCTGTACTGTGCTCTACTCTATTGTGCTTGGAGTGACCAAATTTCAACTACTTATCGACATCTATGGATGTCTTTTGTCGGTTGGTGTTCAGTGGGTGAGGATGCTTGTTACATTTAATGGAAAGAAGGCAGGTGGTAGGTGTCATGGTTGGTGTTAGTAAGAGCAAGGAGAGGTGACATTAATTGGAGAGAGAGCGAGAGAGAGTGGCAGAGAGAGAGAGAGAGAGGGAGAGTGAGGGGTTGTCCAGACTCTTTTCACAGTCTTGCTTTGACCACCAGATGACAGAAAGCGGGGGTGCAACTGTCACTGGGGATGGGGGGGACATGTCCCCTCCACATTCTGAAATATCATTTTTTTGTCCCCTCCAGTTTTATCATTGGAGTGTGATTTAAAAAACGAGGCAACGTTGTGCTTTAAGACCATGCGGACGCCTCCGAGCGGTCGGGTAGGCTATTTGCAGTGTTTATATGACTGGATAAAAAATATTAATACAAATAAAGTTATACCCACCCTCCCATTTCTAAAACCAAAGTTGCGCCCCTGACAGAAAGACCAAAATGTATGTTATGTGCTGAACCTAATAGTATGCCTGTGGAAAGGAGGGCAGTAGTAGGTGACCCAACGGTGGTTTGTGACTACTAGGATCTCCCATTGTAGCCAATTCATTTGCAGTAATTGCGTTACCGATTTGCTAACAGAATTACGTGTTTTAATCACTTAATAATTCATAAACGTACTTGAAATCAGTAAAAACACTAACTAATTGGTAGGTCTACCTTTACTTGTTTCCTTCTGTGAACTTTCATTATCCTCCCTCATGAGGGAGAGACATTTGAAAATATCTTAAAGATATGTGGGGTTTTGGTAACGGAATTTCAAGGCACAAGGCAATATTTCTTAAACTTACTAAAGCAAATAAGCAGTGGTGTAAACTAAGTAAAATTAATTTAAATACTACTTAAGTAGTGTTTTGTGTATCTGTACTTTACTCTACTATTTATATTTTTTACAACTTCTACTTTTACTTCACTACATTCCTAAAGAAAATATGTACTTTTTACTCCATACATTTTCCCTGACACCCAAAAGTACTCGTTACATTTCAAATGCTCAGAGAGGACAACAATATGGTCCTATTCACACACCCATCAATATAACGTGTTGTCATCCCTACTTTTGATCTGGCGGACTCAATAAACACAAATACCTCATTTGTAAATGATGTCTGAGTGTTTGAGTGCGCCCCTTACTGTCCCCAAAAAGTATAAAACACAATAAAAAGACAGAATCGTCCCGTCTGGTAAAATAAGGAATTTGATTTCTGTCACGCCCTGACCATAGAGAGCTGTTTACTCTCTATGTTGGTTATGTCGGGGTGTGATTAAGGGTGTGTTATCTAGGGGAATTGTATGTCTATGTTGGCCTGGTGTGGTTCCCAATCAGAGGCAGCTGTTTATCGTTATCTCTGATTGGGGATCATATTTAGGTAGCCATTTCCCCATTGTGTTTTGTGGGATCTTGTCTAGGTATAGTTGCCTACTACTCTGAGCTTCACGTTTCGTTTGTTCCCTTTTATTGTTTTTGTTCTTTAAGTTTCTCTTCCAATTAAAAGGATGGAAACATACCACGCTGCATCTTGGTCCGCTCCTTATAACGATCGTGACAATTTCTGACATATTACTTTGACTTTTACTCAAGTATGACAATTGAGTACTTTTTCCACCACTATACTTAACTTCTTCGGGGTAGGGGGCAGCATTTTCACTTTTGGATAAATAGCGTGCCCAATTTCAACTTCCTTCTGCTCATCCCCAGAATATAAGATATGCATATTATTAGTAGATTTGAATAGAAAACACTCTGAAGTTTCTAAAACTGTTTGAATCATGTCTGTGAGCATAACAGAACTTATGTAGCAGGCAAAACCCCGAGGATAAACCATTCAGAATTTTTAGTTTTACAGCGAAAACACAATATAGAATTATATTAGCTTACCAGAATAGCCAAACACACAAACGCATTTATTCACCGCAAAGGTAGCTTTCGCAAAAACCAGCAATAGATATAAAATTAATCACTAACCTTTGGACAACTTCATCAGATGACAGTCTTATAACATCATGTTATACTATACATTTATGTTTTGTTCGAAAATGTGCATATTTAGAGCTGCAAATTGTGGTTATACATTGTGAATACGTAGCAACATTTCCCCAGAATGTCCGGAGATATTTTGGACACTCACCTAATCTGACCAAAGAACTCATCATAAACTTTACATAAAAAATACTTGTTGTATGGCAAAAGAAAGATACACTGGTTCTTAATGCAACCGATGTGTTAGATTTAAAAAAATAACTTTACCACAACATACAGCTTGGGTTATTGTGAGACAGCGTTCACCAACACGGCGGAGACATCAACATATTACACAGAAATACGAAATAACATCATAAATGTTGTCTTACTTTTGCTGAGCTTCCATCAGAATGTTGTACAAGGAGTCCTATTTCCAGAATAAATCGTTGTTCGGTTTTAGAATGTCCATTTCTTCTGTCGAATTCGCTAACATTCCCATCCTCTCTTGGTGCAAAGAACGGAAAACTCCAAAAGTCCCAATAAACGTTGAATAAACTGATAAAACTCGGTTGAAAAAACCTACTTTATGATGTTATTATCATATGTATCAAATAAAATCAGAGCCGGAGATATTCGCGGTGTATACCGAACGCTTTTCAGAAGACAATGTCGAGGTCCCTCGCGCGCCGTCGAAGACAAAGAAAATACCGGACCTGTCACTCCAAAAGCTCTTGTTCGGCCTCAGATCAAGCTAGACACCCCATTCCACCTTCCACTGCCTGTTGACATCTAGTGGAAGGCGTATGAAGTGCATACATATCGATAAATAAAAGCCATTTGAATAGGCAGGCCCTGAAACAGAGCCTCGTTTTCAGATTTTTCACTTCCTGTATGGAAGTTTGCTGCCAAATGAGTTCTGTTTTACTCACAGATATAATTCAAACAGTTTTAGAAACTTCAGAGTGTTTTCTATCCAATAGTAATAATAATATGCATATTGTATGATCTAGAACAGAGTACGAGGCCGTTTAAATTGGGCACGATTTTTTCCAAAGTGAAAACAGCACCCACCTATTGACAATAAGTTAATAGAACAAAAGTACCATTTGTGATGTTTATGGGACTTATTGGAGTGCCAACAAAATAATCTCGTCAAAGATAAGGCATGATTTATATTTTATTTCTGCGTTTTGTGTCGTGCCTCCAGTGTTGAAATATGCTACACTCTCTTTGTTTACTGTTGTGCTATCATCAGATAATAGCATCTTATGCTTTCGCCGAAAAGCCTTTTTGAAATCTGACAAGGTGGCTGGATTCACAACGAGGGTAGCTTTAATTTGGTATCTTACATGTGTGATTTAATGAAAGTTTGATTTTATATATATTTTTTTGAATTTGGCGCTCTACATTTTCACTGGCTACTGGCCAAGTGGGACGGTAGCGTCCCACATATCCTAGAGAAGTTAAACCCCTAGAGTCAATGCACGGGCGTAAACCACCATCCTTCTTCTTCACAGAAATAAACTCTAGGAAGCAGGTGAAGTGGAAGGCTGAATGTATCCCTGTCCCAGAGATTCGGAGACATATGTTTCCATAGCCGCCGTTTCCTCCTGTGACAGAGGATACACGTGACTCCTGGGAAGTGCTGCGTCTACCTGGAGATTTGTCGCACAATCCCCCCATCGTTGGGGTGGTAGTTGAGTCGCCTTCTTTTTACAGAAGGCGAGAGCCAAATTGGCATATTCAGGTTGGATGTGCACGGTGGAGACCTGGTTTGGACATTCCACCGTAGTTGCACCTATGGAAACACCTATACACCTCTCTGACACACTGACGTGACCATCACTTGAGAGCCCTCTGTTGCCACGAAATAGTGGGGTCATGATGGGCCAACCAGGGAAACCCCAACACCACAGGAAACTTAGGAGAATCAATCAGGAATAGACTGATCCTTTCCTCATGACCCCCCTGCGTTATCGAACATAGTGGAGCCGTGACCTCCCTAATCAGACCCGACCCTAAAGGACAACTATCTAAGGCATGTACAGGAAAGGGCACATCAACAGGAACAATAGGGATCCCTAATCTAAGTGTAAATGAACGGTCAATAAAGTTCCCAGCTGCGCCTGAATCTACTAGCGCCTTATGCTGGGAATGTGGGGAAAACTCAGGAAATTCTATAGATATAAACATGTGCGCAACAGGAGGCTCTGGATGAGTTGGATGTATACTCACCTAGGATGATCCACCAGTGCTCTGCCTGATGTCTTGACTTCCTGGGAAACCGCTCCAGCACCGACCAGCAGTGTGTCCTCTGTGGCCACAGATAGTGCAGGAGACAGCCCCCCCCCTCCGGTCACCCTTAGAGCAGCACCTCCGAGCTCAATAGGTGTACCTATGGAGGTGCTGTGGGATGGAATGGACGGACCCCGATCCGGACGTCTGCGGGAGGCCAACAGGTTATCCAGCCGGATGGATAAATCCACCAGCTGGTCGAGGGTAAGGGTGGTATCCCTGCAGGCCAGCACCCGACGAACGTCCACACGTAGACAACATCTGTAATGGTCGATCAGGGCCCTCTCATTCCATTCCGCGCTGGCAGCCAGGTGCCTGAAGTCCAGTGAGAATTCCTGTGCGCTCCTCATCTCCTGTCTGAGATGGATCAAGCGTTACCCCCGCTCGAAAGCGGCGGGTGAAATCCTCATATACTTCCCCATTCAGCGTTGGCCCACTCAAGCGCCTTCCCAGACAGACAGGAGATGAGGGCGGACCCGTAAATGTAATGTAGCCTATTACCATTTCTTGGTATCTCGTACACATGACACAGTCATGTTCGTTCCCTACACTACACAAATGCTTAACAAATCATCTATAAGCGTATGTCATACACAATACACAATGGTGTATAAACGGGGACATAACCATTGCCACTGTAGGGGGAATTGCCAAATGTGACATAACACACTACACATGTTAATACACCATTTAGATAGTTTGACATAGGCTTATAGATGATTTGTGTAGTTCTTATGAAGCCTTTATGTATGCTATATAAAGCATTTATAAGTTGGACTTTGCTTAAAGTAGGACCGTATTTTCTCTAAGAAAACAAGGTTAATAATTAATTCACTACAATTTTAACTGCATAATAAACTCTATCTACAACAACTCCACTCTAATGTATTACTACTGAATGGAGAAGCTGCTGCTCTCTACGCCAAGCAGTGAAACCCATAAGTCTGTCACAGTCAATAAGATTAAGGCGCTATCATCTTCCCAACATCAGATATCCTCTCTCTACACACTACAACACCTCACTGCTACATCTCTGGGAGGATAGGATGCGCAGCACCTAGCAATTATCTGTAACGTGGGAGCAAAATCAATGGAAAGCCAGTAAGATCACAAAGCTCAGGGTCTCACTTAGGTTGCAGCAGAGACTGGCTGCTGGGCTGGGTGAACCTTTTTTCAAAGCATGACTGTCTCAATTGTCAAAGGTAGAAATCACATGGTAGGTCCTTGTTTAGTCTACATGACAAATATACTGTAACGCTGTCACATTCTGTCCTTAGTTCCTTTTTTATGTCTTTATTTTAGTTGGTCAGGGCGTGAGTTGGGGTGGGCATTCTATGTTGTTTTTCTATGTTTTGTTCTGTTGTTATATTTCTATGTGTTTGGCCTAGTATGGTTCTCAGTCAGAGGCAGGTGTCAGTCGTTGTCTCTGATTGGGAGCCATATTTAGGTAGCCTGTTTTCTATTGTGTTTTGTGGGTGATTGTTTCCTGTGTCTCTTGTTTGCACCATACGGGACTGTTTCGGTTGTTTGTTTGTACTTTTGTTAAGTGTTCTGTTGATTTATTAAATATCTCATTATGGACACTTACCACGCTGCACATTGGTCCGATCCTTGCTACTCCTCTTCAGACGAAGAGGAAATCCGTTACAAACGCAGACATAAACAGTCATGTGTTTTCCCACACTCATAGGTGTTGCATTATGATGTTTGAATATTGCAACAGCTGTGAAGACTTATGAATTGACAACAAAAAAACATCTGGGGTCGCAGGTAGCCTAGTGGTTAGAGCGTTGGGCCAGTAACCAGCAGGTAGCCTAGTGGTTAGAGCGTTGGGCCAGTAACCAGCAGGTTGCTAGACAGAATCCCCGAGCTGACAAGGATCTGTTGTTCTGCCCCTGAACAAGGAAGTTAACCCACTGTTCCCCGGTAGGCCGTCATTGAAAATAAGAATTTGTTCTTAACTGACTTGCATAGTTAAATAAAGGTAACATTTAAAAAAAAATTGCTGTGAAATCTTGATAAATTACAAAGTCTTTGGAAATGCTAACACAAGAAATGTGCTTTTAATAAAATGACCTACAGTATAGACCCAGAGCAATAACACAGCAATAACACATGCACATGATTCCATGTGTAGTACACTTCATACACTGTAATGCAGTTTTAAATCATTGTACTGTACAATATTTTCTGTCATATCAGCATGTTGGAGTAGAATATATCAACATAAAATAAACTACGGTGTTAGCAGTTCACTCACCTCTGTTGATATTATTGGTGCTCGTCCAATACTGGAAATACTGACATCACAAATGTCTTCTACTGCAGGTACACTCACTATGGTCTGTCTCCATGTTCTCCCTCTAAGGTAGGCTCTCAATAATGGGACAAATAGAGAAGAAATCTGAGATCTACCATATGCCTCCTCTATCCTGGAACTAAGGTGGGAGGGGAGGGGGGAAGAGGGTAGAGGGCTACTCGTCCAGCCTTCCCTGACTGTCTTCCTTCCTGGAGATTGCGAGTCTGATGTACACTACCAGTCAAGAGTTTTAGAATAACTACTCATTCAAGGTTTTTTATTTTTTTGAAACTATTATCTACATTTCATTAAAACTATGAAATAACACACATGGAATCATCTAGTAACCAAAAAAGTGTTAAACAAATCAAAATATATTTTATATTTGAGATTCTTCAAATAGCCACCCTTTGCCTTGATGACAGCTTTGCACACTCTTGGCATTTTCTCAACCAGCTTCAACTGGAATGCTTTTCCAAAAGTCTTGAAGAAGTTCCCATGTATACTGAACACATGTTGGCTGCTTTTCCTTCACTCTGCAGTTCAACTCATCCCAAACCATCTCAATTTGGTTAAGGTCGGGGGATTGTGGAGGCCAGGTCATCTGATGCAGCACTCCATCACTCTCCTTCTTGGTAAAATAGCCCTTAAACAGGTTGGCGGTGTGTTGGGTCATTTTCCTGTTGAACAACAAATGATAGTCCCACTAAGCCCAAACCAGATGGGACGGTGTATCGCTGCAGAATGCTGTGATAGCCATGCTGGTTAAGTGTGCCATGAATTCTAATTAAATCACCGACAGTGTCACCAGCAAAGCAACCCCACACCACAACACCTCCTCCTCCATGCTTCACGGTGGGAAATACACATGTGGAGATCTCCAGACCAAAGGACAAATTTCCACCGGTCTAATGTCCATTGCTTGTGTTTCTTGGCCCAAGCAAGTCTCTTCTTCTTATTCGTGTCCTTTAGTAGTGGTTTCTTTGCAGCAATTCGACCATGAAGGCCTGGTTCACGCAGTCTCCTCTGAACAGTTGATGTTGAGATGTGTCTGTTACTTGAACTCTGTGAAGCATTTATTTGGGCTGCAATTTCTGAGGCTGGTAACTCTAATGAACTTATTCTCTGCAGCAGAGGTAACTCTGGGGCTTCCATTCCTGTGGCGGTTCTCATGAGAGCCAGTTTCATCATAGCGCTTGATGGTTTTTGCGACTGCACTTGAAAAAACTTTCAAATTTCATAAAATGTTCCGTATTGACTGACCTTCATGGCTTAAAATAATGATGGACTTCGTTTCTCTTTTCACTTATTTGAGCTGTTCTTGCCATAATATGGACTGGGTATTTTACCAAATAGGGCTATCTTCTGTATACCCCCCTGCCTTGTCACAACACAACTGATTGGCTCAAACACATTAAGAAGGAAAGAAATTCCACAAATTAACTTTTAACAAGGCACACCTGTTAATTAAAATGCATTCCAGGTTACTACCTCATAAAACTAGTTAAGAGAATGCCAAGAATGTCAACGCTGTCATCATTGCAAAGGGTGGCTATTTGAAGAATCTCAAATATAAAATATTTTTTGATTTGTTTAACACTTTTATGGTTTCTACATGATTCCATATGTGTTATTTCATAGTTTTAATGTCTTCACTATTATTCTACAATGTAGAAAATAGTAAAAATATAGAAAAACCCTTGAATGAGTTGGTGTTCTAAAACTTATGACCGGAAGTATAAATCCTATCAGCAGACAGAACGAGGAAATCAATAAATGTGGGCCAGTTATGTTTCAAGGTTCAAGGCCTTGCCCCTGATGCTGGGGTAGCTGTTGTAAGTATTTAACCAAGAGCTTTATCCAACATCTAAACTGCATTTTGTTCACACCATTACTCCCATTCTCCTCTTCTTTGTAGAGGAGATGGACTATCAAGTGACTGGTAATTAGACCTGATAGCTCCCACACATTACCAGCCATTTAAATATATTAAAATGCCTCCCAGAGGTTTAGCAAATATCTCATACTTGGAAAACCATGGAATAGATACAGAGGCTTTAGACTACAATATAACTATAATTACAAAGTCATAATACTGATAGCAATTGTATTTCAATAGTAGCATATTGTTCAGCACCGAGTCGGGCACCTGAACACTGTTTCCAGAGTCATCCACAATAGTGTGCAGACTATTGATGGTACTTTGGAAATGTTTAGGATCTAATCCAATTATATTTTTGGCATTGATTTCCCATACACAAATATGTCTGAAACCATCTGAATGACTGTAAAATATGGTGTATTTCATGAGAGAATGATATCAACATATTATTGAAGGTCAATGTTCCAAAGTCCTCTTCTTAGAAATATTGTTCAGTACTTCCGTATAACTGCAGATGACTCAATTTACGAACATGGGTGAGATGGCATGGAAAATGCATCACTTCCTGTAGTGGCAAGCAGTGACACATTTTAGCATTTTGGCAGCTGTAAATAAAACAATTGCCCGGTCATTGCAATCATTCATGGGGAGACAGATACAAATATTGTCAAGAGAAGCAATCAAATCAAATCATATGTTATTTTGTCACATGCGCCAAATACAACAGGTGTAGTGAAATGCTTACTTACAAGCCCTTAACCAACAATGCAGTTTTAAGAAAATCTCTAAAAAAGTAAGAGATAAGAATAACAAGTAATTAAAGAGCAGCAGTAAATAACAATGGCGGGGCTATACACAGGGAGTTGTCATACCCTGGTCTGTTTCACCTGTCCTCGTTATTGTCTCCTCGTTATTGTCTCCACCCCCTCCAGGTGTAGCTTGTTTTCTCCAGTGTATTTATCCCTGTGTTTCCTGTCTCTCTGTGCCAGTTCGTCTTGTATGTCCAAGCCAACCAGCGTTTTTCCCCGTTTTCCTGCTTTGCCGTTTCTCCTTTTCCTAGTCCTCCAGTTTTGACCCTTGCCTGTTCTGGACTCTGTACCCGCCTGCCTGACCATCCTGCCTGCCCTGACCTCGAGTCTGCCTGTCACTCTGTACCTCCTGGAGTCTGATCTGGTTATGACCTTTTGCCTGTCCACGACCATTCTCTTGCCTATTTCCTTTGGATTTATTAAACATCGTAAACTCCAACCATCTGCCTCCTGTGTCTGTATTTGGGTCTCGCCTAGTGTCATGATAGGGTACCGGTACAGAGTCAATGTGTCAATGTGCGGGGGGCACCGGTGTCGAGGTAATTGAGGTAATTATGTACATGTGGGTAGAGTTATTAAAGTGACCATGCATAGATAATAACAGAGAGTAGCAGCAGCGTAGAAGAGGGTGGGGGGGGGGCAATGCAAATAGTCTGGGAAGCCATTTCATTAGCTGTTTAGGAGTCTTATGGCTTTAGGGTAGTAGCTGTTTAGAAGCCTCTTGGACCTAGACTTGGCGCTCCGGTAACGCTTGCCGTGCGGTAGCAGAGAGAACAGTCTATGACTAGGGTGGCTGGAGTCTTTGACAATTTTTAGGGCCTTCCTCTGACACCGCCTGGTATAGAGGTCCTAGATGGTAGGAAGCTTGGCCCCGGTGATGTACTGTACCCTCTGTAGTGCCTTGCAGTCGGAGACCGAGCAGTTGCCGTACCCAGGCAGTGATGCAATCCTTTCAGGATGCTCTCGATGATGCAATCAAATAGCAAAACACATCATTGTGGTATGGTAGTCTCCCACGACTACATTTGCAGCCTATACCAGAACACAGATGACTCTATACTGATGCAAGATGTTTGGAAACATTAGGTAAGCTACATGGAAAATTGAGTAATAAAAGAGGAAACCATTCAATCATTTAAAGAAAGCAAAACAAAAGCAAGAATCCAGTTTACTAATCAATTTCCAAAGTGCAAAGGAGTTGACTCATATGAAGGAGAATATTACAATTTTCTACAATTACAAGGGAATGTCCTGTGTGGCTAAGTTGGTAGAGCATGGTGCTTGCAAAGGCAGGGTTGTGGGTTTGAATCCCATGGAGGACCAGAATGAATAAAGATTCAACTTTTTTTTTTTTACATATACTACTGCAAGTAGCTCTGGAGAAGAGTGTCTGCTAAATTACTGAAATGTAAAAATGGGAAAAGCAATTAAGGTGTATTACATAATAAAACAGCATAAACTGAACTCATGTGGAAATTGTCTGTCCTTTCTTCCACTGGGATTTAGGCTAATTAGGGAAAGGATCTGAAATGCTCCAGTTCAATCTGTGAAGGTATGTTGTTTATTGACAAACATAGGGAGTCTTGAAAGGTGGCCTTCCAAAGTACGTCTAAAGGTAACCTACTTTCATTTTTTTTAAAGACGTTGAGCCATGAGCAAAAAGTTAGAAATTATAGGCCAGCGAATCTCACAATTCAAGAGAAATGTTGACACTGAATGCATGTACTGCCATTCTAGACCAAACAACAGCACTGACAAGTGTCCAACGGGAGAACTACATTTTGAAGACAGGCAAATGAACACCTTCGGAATTGATCTTGTTTGCTACAGTTTAACAATATTAATATGGAAATACCATCTGAAGGCAATCATTCATTAAATTAATAATCTATACTTCAAAATGTATATGTCACATCCATGACACTCTTACAGTCATACAAGGAACCTCATGATGTGAAATGATGTGTTGGCCTATTACGCTGCGTTGACACAGGCAGCCCAGTTCTGATATTTTTTTTCACTCATTTTTCACTAATTCAACAAATCACATCAGATTTTTTCACATCAGATATTTTTCAAAAGACCAATTAGGGGAAAGAAAAATCAGAATTGGGCTGCCTGTGTAAACGCAGCCTTCCTGATGTGAATATACATTCTCTCAAAGACAGGAGTCAGTGCAGGAGAGTTGGGATAATGAAGTTCAGACTTCCTCTCATCTTTTCACTCTGCACCCCACTTGAAATCCCAGGGCAATGGTGTAAAAGGTAACCTAATAAAACATGTTAATAAATGTCTCCCACATTCAGCAGCCCCAGAAGCCTTCCAGGCTCCAGGCAGCAGCCTTCAGGCAGCAGGTTCCAGGCAGCAAGCTCCAGGCAGCAGGTTCCAGGCAGCAAGCTCCAGGCAGCAAGCTCCAGGCAGCAGGCTCCAGGCAGCAGGCAGCTGGCTCCAGGCAGCAGACTCCATGCAGCAGGCCTAAGGCTCCAGGCAGCAGGTTCCAGGCAGCGGGTTCCAGGCAGCAGGCTGGGCCTGCCAGGCAGTAAGACCCCACGCAGTAGGCTCCATGCAGCAGGCTCCAGGCAGTAGGCTCCAGGCAGGCCAGGCTCCATGCAGCAGGCTCCATGCAGCAGGTTCCATGTTGCAGGCAGTAGGCTCCATGCAGAAGGCAGTAGGCTCCAGGCAGCAGGCACTAGGCTCCATGCAGCAGGCAGTAGACTCCAGGCAGCAGGCTCCATGCAGCAGGCTCCATGCAGCAGGCAGTAGGTTCCATGCAGCTGGCAGTAGGCTCCATGCAGTAGGCAGTAGGCTCCATGCAGTAGGCAGTAGGCTCCAGGCAGCAGGCTCCATGCAGCAGGCAGTAGACTCCAGGCAGCAGGCAGCAGGCTCCAGGCAGCAGGCAGCAGGCTCCATGCAGCAGGTTCCATGTAGCAGGCAGTAGACTCCAGGCAGCAGGCAGTAGGCTCCAGGCAGCAGGCTCCAGGTAGCAGGCGTAGGTCCAGGCAGCAGACAGTAGGCTCCATGCAGCAGGCAGTAGGCTCCAGGCAGCAGGCTCCAGGTAGCAGGCTCAATGCAGCAGGCAGTAGACTCCAGGCAGCAGGCAGTAGGCTCCAGGCAGCAGGCCCAGGTAGCAGGCTCCAGGTAGCAGGCAGGTAGGGCTCCATGCAGCAGGCAGTAGGCTCAGGCAGCAGGCTCCAGGCAGTATACTCCATGCAGCAGG
This sequence comes from Salvelinus sp. IW2-2015, assembly GCF_002910315.2. Lineage (NCBI taxonomy): Eukaryota > Metazoa > Chordata > Actinopteri > Salmoniformes > Salmonidae > Salvelinus > Salvelinus sp. IW2-2015. Next base: position 832,163 of record NW_019942557.1, on the reverse strand, counting down.
CAGTAGGCTCCAGGCAGCAGGCTCCAGCAGCAGGCAGTAGGCTCCAGGCAGCAGGCAGTAGGCTCCAGGCAGCAGGCTCAGGCAGCAGGCAGTAGGCTCCAGGCAGCAGGCAGTAGGCTCCAGGCAGCAGGCTCCATGCAGCAGGCAGTATACTCCATGCAGCAGGCAGTAGGCTCCAGGCAGCAGGCTCCAGGCAGCAGGCTCCAGGCAGCAGGCTCCAGGCAGCAGGCAGTAGGTCCATGCAGCAGGCAGAAGGCTTCATGCAGCAGGCTCAGGCAGCAGGCTCCAGTAAGACAACAACAACCCTGGCATATGAACCCTACTGCCAGTCGAACCAGCACTGTTGTAGCTCTCCAGTCCCAGCTCCCTGGTAGCCTACAATGCAGGGCCTCTGGTAATAGGTACATTTCTTTGGAGGAAAACCTATCCAGTTAGACTTTGGGGATTTCCAATCAAACAATAAGCGAAAGGGTAGGCTATGTTAATGACTAGAAGTGCAACAGCTGCAAAACTAATGGGTCATAGTCTTCAACCATTTTACTTTGAGAAAAAACAACTGCTATAGCGATTGGTGAAATAGTAGGCTATTCAGGGTTTGTAAGAAGGTGATAAACCATCAGGGTAATCAATGGACAGCATTATACTAGGCCTTCATCGTGACTCTTAGTTCCATTATATTACACATAAGAGTCATTGGGTGAAGGCGTCTTCTGTAGGTGGGAGTTTCGTGCCACGATGCTCAGTCTGAACATTAACACGCACCGCTTGCTGTACGGTTTCTGTAGTGGGAGTTTCGTGCCACGATGCTCAGTCTGAACATTAACACGCACCGCTTGCTGTACGGTTTCTGTAGGTGGGAGTTTTGTGCCACGATGCTCAGTCTGAACATTAACACGCACCGCTTGCTGTACGGTTTCTGTAGGTGGGAGTTTCGTGCCACGATGCTCAGTCTGAACATTAACACGCACCGCTTGCTGTACGGTTTCTGTAGGTGGGAGTTTCGTGCCACGATGCTCAGTCTGAACATTAACACGCACCGCTTGCTGTACGGTTTTGGAAGCATAAGGACCTTTTCCTTCATATCATTTTCCAAAAACAAAAGGTTAAATTGATGCACACCTTTATAGGGTTAGGGTTCCCACACGACCATATTTCCATGTTACAGCGCTTGTTAACGGAAAACAAATGTAAGACAGAGTGGAATACCTGTGCTAATTAGCTATCTGCGTCTCTGAACACCTGTGTGTAAATGGAGGACGAACACTACAAAACGTGTTGTCACTGAAAAGTACTGTCGGCTGAAACTGTGATAAAACAGTGTACAGTAAGTGTGTATTTTGCATTTGGGAAATGATTTTGATGTGATATAAAAGTAAAGGGTGTTATGTTTCTAGAACAGTACCGCAATTGATAATCGATTCACGTTTAGATGGACTATTTGGCCGTTTTGACTTCCAGAGCCAATTCATCTTTAAACGGAACACGTAAGGTCCTTGGACTATAAGGAGTAACGTTAGGCTTCTATAGTCCAAAATTGGGCTAGCAGAACACCAGCTGCAACGCCCATGGTTGGTTCAAATACTAACCTCAAACGTTTTACCATGAGACTAAGCAACACCTGTTACATCAAGGTTGTGGCGATTCACACACTCCAAACTCCCGCCATTTTTGTTTTCCCATTTTCCCATCCCTTGCTGCAACATTGTTAACATCAGTAGATGTATACTGAACAAACTTATAAACGCAACATGCAACAATTTCGAAGATTTTGCTGAGTTACAGTTCATAGAAGGAAATCAGTAAATTTAAATAAATTCATTAGGCCCTAATCTATGGATCAAGGTTGCAGCCATGGGTGGGCCCGGGAGGGCATAGGCCCACCCACTTGAGAGCCAGGCCCAGCCAATCAGAATGAGTTTTTCCCCACAAAAGGGCTTTATTAAAGACACAAATACTGCTCAGCCCCCCCCTCAGATGATCCCGCAGATGAAGTAGCCAGATGTGGAGGTCCTGAGCTGGCGTGGTCTGTGGGTCTGGTTGGACGTACTGCCAAATTCTTTTTTTTATTTTATTGCCGGCAGCTTATGGTAGAGAAATGATCATTCAATTCTCTGGCAACAGCTCTGGTGGACATTACTGCAGTCAGCATGCCAATTGCACACTCCCTCAAAACTTGAGACATCTGTGGCATTGTGTTGTGTGACAAAACTGAACATTTTAGAGTGGCCTTCTATTGTTCCCAGCAGAAGGTGATCATGCTGTTTAAACAGCTGCTTGATATGCCACACCTGTCAGGTGGATGAATTATCTTGGCAAAGGAGAAATGCTCACTAACAGGTATGTAAACAAATTTGTGCACAAAAATTGAGCGATATAAGCTTTTTGTGCGTATGGGATCTTTTATTTCAGCTCATGCAACATGGGACCAACACTTTACATGTTGTGTTTACATTTTTGTCCAGGATAGAATAAAATCCCTACGCAGGCTCAGCGGTCTGGGAAGGAGGAACATCTTCATTCAGTATTCGGCTGTTAATTCCTGTAGACCCAAAAACCTTTCAGCCCCACCTACAATTCTGTCCAGTTTATCAGACTTCTTGTTCGTGTGGGCAGTACAACTAATCAACTGCACAATAAACGCAAATAAACCCATCTTCTTTACCATCAGTGTGTCAGTATCTCTCAACATTTTGAATCGGCTGCAGGTCATACACTGCATCCCTCAGCTCCACTTGCTCCTTCAACTATTTCCCGCTACTCTCTGTAGGAGACCTGTTGTACAGTTCAGATCCTTGCAACTTCTAACTCCTTTTCCCTTGCAGTGAACTCCGGGAATTCTGCATTTTCGCCACAGTTGCTACACAGTACAGCATCAGATTCTTCAAACTTGAGACATGACTATACTTTTTGCAATTTCGGCACTGTAACCGTTTATTTAAGAAGGCTCTTACGTATCCCATCTTAACATGTGTGGGCAGATACTCTTCATCAAACATCAGTAAAACCAACTGGCTTTCTTCCTTCTGTCCATCCACTACACGTACAGGCATCGTGCTCCCACCACTCCTGGATTCTTCTTCTCAAGACATGAAGCCTCAATGTCCAGCAATACATAACACCTTTAATTTAATCGGTTCCCTGCTCCAAAAAACAAAGCGCTCCACTTCAGATGTTGCCAACTTATGGGGCCACAAAGCTTATCCTTCTGCTCTTCCGAGATGCATGAAATCAGAACAAAACTCTTCCTGGTAACTGACTGATTCTACCTTTACTAATGACTACAGGCCTTCCGAGGAGGACGACTACGGGCCTTCCGAGGAGGACGACTACGGGCCTTCCGAGGAGGACGACTACGGGCCTTCCGAGGAGGACGATACAGGCCTTCGAGAGGAACGTACCTAGGGCTTGCCGAGGAGGACGACTACAGGCCTTCGAGGAGGACGACTACAGGCCTTCGGAGGAGGAGACGTACTACAGGCTTACAGGAGGTCGACTACAGGCGCTAACGGAGGAGGACGACTAGGCCTTCCAAGGAGGACGACTACAGCTTCACAGGAGGACGATACAGGCCTTCCAAGGAGGACGACTACAGGCCTTCCAGGAGGACGACTACAGGCCTTCCATAGGAGGACGACTACAGGGCTCCCAAGGAGGGACGACTACAGGCCTCCCAAGGAGGCCGACTAAGGCCTCCAAGGACGGAGACTACAGGCCTCCCAAGGAGGACGACTACAGCTCCCAAGGAGGAAGACTTAACAGGCTCCAAGGAGGACGACTACAGGCCTCCCAAGGAGGACGACTACAGGCCTTCCAAGGTGTAATGAATACGATGGGAGACAGAGAGCTGGTTTCAAGCGCAGGGCGCAGCAGGTGTTTATTGTAAGGACCACAGGAGGAGGCAGGTAGCTGGGTCCAGGGGCAGGCAGAAGGTCATACACAGGAGGAGGCAGGCAGAAGGTCATACACAGGAGGAGGCAGGTAGCTGGGTCCAGGGGCAGGCAGAAGGTCATACACAGGGGTTCCAAAGGCAACAGTACAGGCAGGGGAAAGGCTAGTAACGTAGTCCGGGAGATCAGGCAATAGGTAGATAACAGGAAATCTGATAGGCTAAAGTACAGGCAAAAAAGGCATCGTTAGTGAGGCAGGCAAAAACTATCATACAGGGGAGGCGTAAATTACTGGAAACACAGCGCTCTGAAAGACGCGTCACAAAACAAACAATACCTCACAGTGATGGGGCGCAAAGAACTGAACTAAATAGTGCGTGATAATGACATACAGGTGTGTGAACAGGTGTTTCGAATTCAGGTGATTGAGATCTGGAGAGTGAGCTGCATTCAGGGGATCTAGGTGTTTGAGAGTGTGAGCTGGCAAGTGGGCTGGAAAGTGAGCTGCGTTCAGGGGATATACGTGTTTGAGGGTGTGAGTTGGAAGCAGACGTTATACAAGGAGGACGACAACATTCTGAATGTTGCTGTGAATTTGCATGTGTGAATATGTTTTACAAACAAGTTCATTTTTATATGACTATTATTATACAATGGAATGAAGGATTTTGGAATATGCTTTTTACATTGAGTGTGGTTAATTATAATTTTGACAGTGGTATGTCCCAGGAAAAGGGCTTACTGACAGATTTATTTTGATAAATACGAGGGGAGGCTTACATGAGCCTGGTACAGTACACTCCAATCTTAGTCTTTAAGGAATAGACAGGTTTGCTTGCTCCAAGGCATTCTCTTTCATTAATATTTAGTATTTTATTAGGATTCCCAATTAGCTGCTGCCAAGGCATCGGCTAGTTTTCTGGGGTCCAAACAGGAAACAAAACAACTTAAATACATAAAATATATACTATACATAATACTATACATAATACAATACATAATACAATACAAAACACAATACAAAATACAATACATAATACAATACATAATATATAGAAATGTCTATGTCTCTTCACTGTCCCTGTTGTGCCGTAAGGTGTTATTTTATGTTTTTTAATCTGGTTTTATTTCTATCTTGAGTTACCTGGGGTGGCAGAGAGTTCCATTTAGTCATACTGAGAATTATTTTGTAAATACTTCCCCAACGCATCCCTAGACCACGATCTTCAACTGTAGTCTAAATAAGAGCATAACTTCTGCACCTAATCCTGCCTGCTCCTGCAACATGTCTGCCCTTACGACTGCTCTAAGGTCCCCGTTTACCAAGGGCACATCAAGTAGGCTATTCAGGGTTTGTATTCAAGGTGTGGGTGCAGCATTTAATGTCGTTGTAAAGCCACAAGGTGGCTCTGTTCTGTAGAGAATGAATGACAGTGATTAACCCTAACGTCACACCAAACAGAATGACAAACCAGGGCCATAATTGAGTGCAATGTAAAATCCCCTTCAACATGACTTAATAAACAGCGTCCAACCCTGAGGCAAAAAGCCGATAAACAAAGTGGTGCTTGTGTAGCAGAGATAGGTGATAGATATGTCCATGTCAAACAGTTTGTCCTTACATGTGCTGGATGTTTATGTTGAACCTGTCGCTCCCAAACTGCTTCAGCAAATACAGGACATTGAAATGTACCATTTAGAACTATCCTTACTCACTTGGACAGGGAAGTGCATGTTTCCATATACAGTAGAGTATACATTTGCCCCATACAGTGTCCACCTCCACCCATAGCCTTTAGGTCAGTAGGTTTAAGAAAGTCAATGGATGTAAGCTCCCCAGGGAGTAGTTATCCTGTAGAGGGAATGACCTAATAGGAAGTCTGATTTGAACATTCGGGGGTCTTACTCAACCTTGTGAGCAAATAAGTGGATCAAACGTGAAGCCAATCTTAACATCCCTTCCTGTGTCTGCTTAGTGGTTTCCAGTATCTGATGAATGTCTATCAGAGCTACACAGTCCTGGTTAACAAGCTATGTTATCAGACATGTCCTTTCCATGGGGTTCCCACAGGAAGAGCCTGTTCCCATGCCACCATATGCCACATGTCTCAGCAGCATCAGCAGCTTTCCTGGAGGGGAAAGGGCTATGGCAAAGTTTATTTGCTGGTGAGCTAAGTGGTGAGTTTTAATCCAAACAGAGACAAATGATAACATTTGAAAGCGATTATTGTGCTGCTTTTCGAAATGTGTGAAAATAATTAGCTTTGAGGAACATTGTACACTATTCATTTTATGATTATGCATGGGGGAAATTAAGATCACTCAGCACATGAACACATCCCACTAAACATTTCAGGCAGCCTATTTTTTTGGTACTTTCCAGACCGGCAGTCTTTTTTAGGTATTGTTTTGGTACTTTCCAGACCGGCAGTCTTTTTTAGGTATTGTTTTGGTACTGTCTAGACCGGCAGTCTTTTTTAGGTATTTTTTTGGTCCGGTCCAGAACTGCCCTGATTTCAACCTCCACAGACATCCGGTCCGGAACCGGCCTATATTTGGGCCAAACATAGATGTGTATAATTGGTTCAAATTAGGCCCAGTCTGTACAGGCCTTGATTTGGGTCAAACATAGACGTCTATATTTGGTTCAGATTTGGCCCAGGCCGGCCTTAATGTCAACTTCCACAGACGTCCTGTATCAACCGGCCTATATTTGGCCCAAGCATAGACTTTCAGATTTGGTCCGGACTGTCCTTGATTTAGCCCCAAACATAGACCTCTATAATTGGTTCATATTTTGGTCCGGACCAAATCTAAACCAATCATAGACATCTACACTACCGTTCAAAAGTTTGGGGTCACTTAGAAATGTCCATGTTTTTTGAAAGAAAAGCAAATTTTTTGTCCAGTAAAATAAGATCAAATTGATCAGATATACAGTGTAGACATTGTTAATGTTGTAAATGACTATTGTAGCTGGAAACGACATATTTTTTTATAGAATATCTACAGTACTTAGGGATACAGAGGACCATTATCAGCAACCATCACTCCTGTGTTCCAATGGCACGTTGTGTTAGCTAATCCAAGTTTATCCTTTTAAAAGGCTAATTGATCATTAGAAAACACTTTCACAATTATGCTAGCACAGCTGAAAACTGTTGTTCTGATTAAAGAAGTAATTAAACTGGCCTTCTTTAGACTAGTTGAGTATCTGGAGCATCAGCATTTGTGGGTTCGATTACAGGCTCAAAATGGCCAGAAACAAAGGACTTTATTCTGAAACTCGTCAGTCTATTCTTGTTCTGAGAAATCAAGGCTATTCCATGCGAAAAATTGCCAAGATACTGAAGATCTCGTACAACGCTGTGTACTACTCCCTTCACAGAACAGCGCAAACTGTAACCAGAATAGAAAGAGGAGTGGGAGGCCCCAGTGCACAACTGAGCAAGACGACAAGTACATTAGAGTGTCTAGTTTGAAAAACAGATGCCTCGCAAGTCCTCAACTGGCAGCTTCATTAAATAGTACCCGCAAAACACCAGTCTCAACGTCAAGAGGCGACTCCGGGATGCTGGCCTTCTAGGCAGAGTTGCAAAGGAAAAGCCATATCTCAGACTGGCCAATAAAAATAAAAGAATAAGATGGGCAAAAGAACACAGACACTGGACAGAGAAACTCTGCCTAGAAGGCCAGCATGCCGGAGTCGCCTCTTCACTGTTGACGTTGAGACTGATGTTTTGCGGGTACTATTTTATAAAGCTGCCTGTTGAGGACTTGTGAGGCGTCTGTTTCTCAAACTAGACACTCTAATGTACTTGCCCGCTTGCTCAGTTGTGCACTGGGGCCTCCCACTCCTCTTTCTATTCTGGTTACAGTTTGCGCTGTTCTGTGAAGGGAGTAGTACACAGCGTTGTATGAGATCTTCAGTTTCTTGTGATGTTCAAACTTATGAAACATAGCCTAGACGTCTATGATTCGTTCAGATTTGGATCTGAAATGACCAATGTGTACTTGTTTGGAGGCGGAGCACATTGCAAATGTTTTTTTTACATTTACATTTTGGTAATTCAGCAGACGTTCTTATCCAGATTGACTTACAGTCAGTACATTCAACTAAAGTAGATAAACTACAACATATCACAGTCATAGTAAGAAAAAGAAATCTCTAACTGTTACTGAGAATGTTACTGTAGTTGAAGGGGTATTTTGGTTTATTCTATATGATTGATTGCCTTAAACGTCAGTTGTCACTTTTAAAGTTTTTCAAAAACCTAACATAAGTGCATGTGATAGATAGGAGCAATAATAAATACTTTATTGCGATCTTCTCTTTGCTCCTCTTTCATATTAAGAGGCATCTGTGTTTTGACGTCTTATAACTTTTTATTCAGCACCTGAAGTGCATGTGGTGTCAATGTCTGGCAAAGACATCTAAAGCCTTGTTCACATTGACAGTATGAAGTGGTTCAAAACACAATTTTTGGCATATCTGAATAGAATCTGTTCTTTTTACTGCAGTCTGAACAGCGAAAAGGCACATGGAATCTGAAATTTCAGGTCACATTTCAAACCACCTTGAAGTCAGACACTAACATGATTCCAGGCCATGCAACTTGTGTCTGAATGGTCAAATCGGATTTATTTGGGACGGTTATTTGGAATATCTTGTTGCTTGCCATCTACTCTGTTGAAAGTTTGACAAGAACATGTGGTTGCTAACTAACTTGTTAAATGTTTACAAAGAAATTAGTGAATGTGCTAGAAAAATAAACAGCTAAGTAGCTAGCTAGTTGACTGTTGTGGCTAGTCAAAAAATACTTGTTTTGAAAGTTGGATCATCTTATCCTTTGAGGAAAAGTGTTCTTACACTATGATTTTGAACATTCAAAGCAACTAGGAAACGACCATGGCGGGCATATTTTGCACCTTATAGCTTGCTACATAATTCTGAGTGATAGGAAGCATGAGCACCACCACCAATCAGCCTACACCACTGCACACAGACCCGTTAGTACTATGACCACTAGTGTAGCCATGTCAGCAAATGACTGCTGTCTGAGCACGCAAATCCGAATTGATCACTTGTAACTTGCTGTTTGGATAGACAGTATTCCAAAACAGATTTGAAAAACAAATCGGATTTGATCATAACGGCATGCAGTGTGAACAAGGCTTTAAAGACCTCTTTTCAATGTAATTTTTCTTGGAATTCTATTTTTTTCTATTCCATTATTTAGATGTGATATCACATCTGATTAGGACCATCCTGGGGTGCCTTGATGTATGATGGTGGCGGAACCGGGAGCAGAGCGGCTCTCAAGCGAGGAGACAAACGCATTCATTTCATATTACTCAGAGGGGCGAAGCTTTGTGACGCGCAAGGGGCCAGAATTGTGAAACTGTACCCGGGAAAAGCTATGTACCCCCCCATCCTTGTTCCTGTAAATTCCGAGAAGGAAGAACTAACGAAGAACTAACGAAGAACTAACAGAGTCAATGACTTCAGTCTGTGTGGTTTCTTGGTTGAACATCGGGTTCCTTATGGCGCGCAACAGGTAGCCAGTATCACTGTGAGAACGGAATACATTGCATGATGTTTATTCAAGGTAACAATCTAATCTCCGATCGCTTTGATGAACTCGATATTTACAAGTAGGATCATCTGTGGAACGTTGAGAATAGCCTATTGATATATGATATGTCCGCGCAAGGGTTGCTGAGCAGCGTTTTCTCATGCTCCTCGCCAACATCCAAAACAATGTCCAAACGGAGACTGAGACAGACTAGAAGTTTGGATTCAACTTTGATAAGACACTATGGGACCGAAACGGATGGGACATCGGGTCAAACAGATCAAAAGTCGCTTTACCTAAGTGTAAATCATGGTCGTTACCTCCGAGCCTCAAGCGAAAGCCTCTCCAAACTGAATGCGCCACTCAATGCTGGGGCAAAACAATGTCAGTCAGCATCCTCAAGCCTGTCAATATATTTGGATACTTCTGGCCAATTCGACTACGATTCCAAGGCCACTAAAAGAAGCACGGCATGGGATTTACCTTTTCTTGTCAGGAGCCCCCATACTCCAACCGGAAGCTCAAGCACTTTATTTTCACCKAGAAAGTGGCTTCAAAAGAAGCCATCTCCACCATCCATCCCTCAATCATACGCTGTATGGAAATCCGAGGTAAGTAAGTGTTAAAATTCCACTTTTGTTGTTGTTGATGATGATGCTGTTGGTGATCATGATCATATTACTGTTGTTCAAACTGTCCAATTCCGGTCAATTTCCCAAAATTCCCAGTTTTTCCAGAAATCCTGGTTGGAATATTCACGGAATATTGCAGAAAGAAGGAATCGTCCAACCGGGATTTATGGAAAACCTAGTTATTTTGGGGAAATTACCAGATTTTTGCAACCCTATGTAGACTTCATGTTGTACAGCCTGGTCTCATAGACTAGACGTAACATAGTAAAGGTAAATCGAAAACACTCAAATTAGTATGATATGTTATGTTTGTTGTGGTTATGTAACCGATGTGAAATGGCTAGCTAGTTAGCGGTGGTGCGCGCTAGCAGCCTTTCAGTCGGTGACGTCACTTGCTCTGAGACCTTGAAGTAGTGGTTCCCCTTGCTCTGCAAGGGCCGCGGCTTTTGTGGAGCGATGGGTAACGATGCTTCGTGGGTGACTGTTGTTGATGTGTGCAGAGGGTCCCTGGTTCGCGCCCGGGTCGGGGCGAGGGGACGGACTAAAGTTATACTGTTACAGTTACATAAGACAGAAAGTTACTTAATGGCAAACCCGAATAGAGGAAGGTTATTGGGGTGGATGGGTCACCGTATAACGTGAAGGTCTGCGTGTTCGATTTTCAGCACGGACAACTTTAGCATTTTAGCTAATTGTCAACTTTTCAACTACTTGCTACTTTTTGCCTACTTTGCAACTAATTAGCATGTGAGTTAACCCTTCCCCTAACCATGACCCTTTTAGCTAACCCTTACCCTAACCTTAACCCTTTAACCTGACTCTTAACCTTAAACCCTAACCCCTAGCATAGCTAACGCTAGCCAGCTAGCTAACGTTAGCCACAACAAATTAGAATTCGTAACATATCATAGGTTTTGCAAATTGTAACATATCATACGAATTGTAATTCATAACATATCATACGAAATGGATGATGGACATCCACAAATTAAAATAAACCATGTCGAAATGTAACATATCATACTAAATGGAGTGTCCCAGATTTACATACAGTACTATATGAAATGCTCTGAGACCAGGTTGGGCTGTATTACACAATAATAATCAAATTAAAGAAGCTTAGTTAATTAGTAAAGCTGATGATGATGATTGAAGGTGGTGGTGAAAGTAGTAGCATTTGTAGTAGTATGGTGGCAAGACCACAGTTTAACAGTGTGACAGTGTCAGTTGTCAACATGCAAAAACATGTATTTAGAGTCATGACTCATGAGTCATAGTTACACCTGTTGACCTCAAATTTCACATTGAACTTTCAAATGCATATTGGTTAGTCTCTGAAATATGGAACAATGTCACAAATGAGCAAGAGGATATAGATTAGGCGTACAGCATGATGTCACTGGCACATTTCTGTCTATTTCTCAGAAAGGAAAGGCCAATATCAAAATCCTTCAGCCTATAGAAGCATATAATAACTATAGCTATAGAAGCATATGGTAGCTGTAGCCTATAGAAGCATAGAGTAGCGATAGCCTATCGAAGCATATGGTAACTATAGCCTATAGAAGCATATGGTAGTGTAGCCTATAGAAGCATAGAGTAGCGATAGCCTATAGAAGCATATGGTAAATGTATTTGTAGCCTATAAAATCATATATTAAGCTATCCTATAGAAGCATATGGTAGCTGTAGCTATAGCCTAAAGATGCATAGAGTAGCTACAGCCTATAGAAGTGTAAAGCAGCTGCACCTGTAGCCTATAGACCATAGAGCAGCTGTAGCTGTAGCCTATAGAAGCCTGTAGTAGCTGTAGCCTATAGAACCATAGAGTAGCTACAGCCTATAGAAGCATAGAGTAACTATAGCCTATAGAAGCATAGAGTAACTATAGCCTATAGAAGCATAGAGTAGCTATAGCCTATAGAAGCATAGAGTAGCTACGCCTATAGAAGCATAGAGTAGCTGTAGCCTATAGAAGTATAGAGTAGCTATAGCCTATAAGAAGCATAGAGTAACTATAGCCTATAGAAGCATGATACTAAGCTATAGAGCATAGAGTAACTATGTTAGAACATAGAGTACTATAGCTATAGAAGCATAGAGATACTTATAGCTATAGAAGCATAGAGTACTGTAGCCTATAGAACCATAGAGTAGCTACAGCCTATAGAGGCATAGAGTAACTATAAGCTATAGAAGCATAGAGTACCTGTAACGCTCGTCGGAAGAAGTGGACCAAGGGGCAGCGTCGTACGTGTTCATGAATCTTTATTGACTCAGAACACCAAACAAAATAACAAAAGAATAACGAACGTCACGTTCCGTAGGCTTCACAGACTAACAAAAAACAACATCCCACAACCTAAGATGGCAAAACAGGCTGCCTAAGTATGATTCCCAATCAGAGACAACGACAGACAGCTCTCCCTGATTGAGAACATACCCGGCCAAAACATAGAAATAGACAACATAGAATGCCCACCCACATCACACCCTGACCTAAACAAATAGAGAAATAAAACGGCTCTCTAAAGGTCAGGGCGTGACAGTAACTATGCTATAGAAGCATATATAAATGTATAGTACTGTAGCTTATAGAAACCTATAGAAGCCTGTAGAAGCTATAGCCTATAGAAACCTAACAGAAGCCTATAGCAGCTATAGCTTAGCCTGGTTGCCAGTCTGTGCCAGATGCTGATGATGATGATTGAAGGTGGTGGTGAAAGTAGTAGCATTTGTAGTAGTATGGTGGCAAGACCACCGTTTAACAGTGTGACAGTGTCAGTTGTCAACATGCTAAAACATGTATTTAGAGTCATGACTCATGAGTAATAGTTACACCCGTTGACCTCAAATTTCACATCGAACTTTCAAATGCATATGTGTTAGTCTCTTGAAATATGGAACAATGTCACAAATGAGCAAGAGGATATAGATTAGGCGTACAGCATGATGTCACTGGCACATTTCTGTCTATCTTCCTCAGAAGAGTAGGCAATATCAAAATGCTTCAGCCTATAGAAGCAAAGAGTAAGCTATAGCCTATAGAAGCATATAGTAAATAGCCTATAGAAGCATAGAGTAGCTATAGCCTATAGAAGCATAGAGTAGCTATACGCTATAGAAGCTGTAGCTATAGCCTATAGAAGCATAGAGTAACTATAGCTATAGAAGCATAGAGTAGCTATAGCCTATAGAAGCATAGAGTAGCTATAGCCTATAGAAGCATAGAGTAACTATAGCTATGAAGCATAGAGTAACTAATAGCTTTAGAAGCGTATAGTAACTATAGCTTTAAGAAGCATAGAGTAACTATAGCCTATAGAAGCATATAGTAGCTATAGCCTATAGAAGCCTGTAAGCTATAGCCTACTAGAAGCATAGAGTAACTATAGCATTTAGAAGCTGTAGCTATAGCCTATAGAAGCCTATATAAATCTATAGCTACAGCCTATAGAAACGTATAGAAATCTGTAGCATCTATAGCTTAGCCTGGGGGCCAGTCTGTTTTAGCCCTTTTGTCAACTCCTTATTGAATTGTCTTGACAATGACAATGGATTAGGCCTAGGGATAAGCACAAACAGATCTGGGACCAGGCTAGCTGTAGCTACCATTTGAATAAATCTGGAGGCAATCTTGCTTTATAAAACAAACAAACATACAAGCAAAGCTCTTAATCTACTTGTAGATACAGTATCAGTCAAAAGTTTGGACAAATCAAATGTTATTGGTCACATACACATGGTTAGCAGATGTTAATGCGAGTGTAGCGAAATGCTTGTGCTTTTAGTTCCGACCATGCAGTAATATCTAACAAGTAATCTAACAATTTCACAGCAACTACCTTTAACACACAAGTGTAAAGGAATGAATAAGAATATGTACATGTAATTATATGGATGAGCGATGGCCGAACGGCATAGGCAAGATGCAGTAGATGGTATAGACTACAGTATATACATATGAGATGAGTAATGTAGGGTATGTAAACATTATATAAAGTGGCATTGTTTAAAGTGACTTGTGATACATTGATTACATCCAATTTTTTATTATTAAAGTGGCTAGAGATTTGAGTCAGTATGTTGGCAGCAGCCACTCAATGTTAGTGATGGATGTTTAACAGTCTGATGGTCTTGAGATAGAAGCTGTTTTTCAGTCTCTCGGTCCCAGCTTTGATGCACCTGTACTGACCTCGCCTTCTGGATGATAACGGGGTGAACAGGCAGAACCTCGGGTGGTTGTTGTCCTTGATGATCTTAATGGCCTTCCTGTGACATCGGGTGGTGTAGGTGTCCTGGAGGGCAGGTATTTTGCCCCCGGTGATGCGCTGTGCAGACCTCACTAACCTCTGGAGAGCCTTACGGTTGTGAGTGGAGCAGTTGCCGTACCAGGCGGTGATACAGCCCGACAGGATGCTCTCGATTGTGCATCTGTAAAAGTTTGTCAGGGTTTTAGGTGACAGGCCAAATTTCTTCAGCCTCCTGAGGTTGAAGAGGCACTGTTGCGCCTTCTTCACCACACTGTCTGTGTGGGTGGACCATTTCAGTTTGTCCGTGATGTGTATGCCAAGGAACTTAAAACTTTCCACCTTCTCCACTACTGTCCCTTCGATGTGGATAGGGGGGTGCTCCCTCTGCTGTTTCCTGAAGTCCATGATCATCTCCTTTGTTTTGTTGACGTTGAGTGTGAGGTTATTTACCTGACACCACACTCCGAGGGCCCTCACCTCCTCCCTGTAGGCCGTCTCGTTGTTGTTGGTAATAATCAAGCCTACCACTGTAGTGTCGTCTGCAAACTTGATGATTGAGTTGGAGGCGTGCATGGCCACGCAGTCATGGGTGAACAGGGAGTACAGGAGAGGGCTGAGAACGCATCCTTGTGGGGCCCCAGTGTTGAGGATCAGCGGGGTGGAGATGTTGTTTCCTACCCTCACCACCTGGGGGCGTCACGTCAGAAAGTCCAGGACCCAGTTGCACAGGGCGGGGTCGAGACCCAGGGTCTTAATGACGAGTTTGGAGGGTACTATGGTGTTAAATGCTGAGCTGTAGTCGATGAACAGAATTCTTATATAGGTATTCCTCTTTTCCAGGTGGGTTGGGGCAGTGTGCAGTGTGAATACGATTGCGTCATCTGTGGACCTAATGGGGTGGTAAGCAAATTGGAGTGGGTCTAAGGTGTCAGGTAGGGTGGAGGTGATATGATCCTTGACTAGTCTCTCAAAGCACTTCATGTTGACGGAAGTGAGTGCTATGGGGCGATAGTCGTTTAGCTCAGTTACCTTAGCTTTCTTGGGAACAGGAACAATGGTGGCCCTCTTGAAGCATGTGGGAACAGCAGACTGGGATAGGGATTGATTGAATATGTCCGTAAACACACCAGCCAGCTGGTCTGCGCATGCTCTGAGGACGCGGCTAGGGATGCCGTCTGGGCCGGCAGCCTTGCGAGGGTTAACACGTTTAAATGTTTTTACTCACGTTGGCTGTGGTGAAGGAGAGCCCGCAGGTCTTGGTAGTGGGACGTGTCTGTGGCACTGTGTTGTCCTCAAAGCGAGCAAAGAAGTCCTTGAAGGGTTTTTCTTTATTTTACTATTATCTACGTTGCAGAATAATAGTGAACAAAACTATGAAATAACACATAAGGAATCATGTCGTAACGAAAAAGGGTTTAACAAATCAAAATATATTTTATATTTGATATTCTTCAAAGTAGCATCCCTTTGCCTTGATGACAGCTTTGCACACTCTTGGCATTCTCTCAACCAGCTTCATGAGGTATTCACCTGGAATGCATTTCTATTAACAGGTGTGCCTTGTTAAAAGTTCATTTGTGGAATTTCATTCCTTCTTAATGTGTTTGAGTCAAGCAGTTGTGTTGTGACAAGGTAGGGGGTATACAGAAGATGGCCCTATTTGGTAAAATACCAAGTCTATATTATGGCAAGAACAGCTCAAGTAAGCAAAGAGAAACGACAGTCCATCATTACTTTAAGACATGAAGGTCAGTCAATCCGGAAAATTGCAAGAACTTTTAAAGTTTCTTCAAGTGCAGCCGCAAAAACCATCAAGCGCTATGATGAAACTGGCTCTCTTGAGGACCGCCACAGGAAAAGAAGACCCAGAGTTACCTCTACTGCAGAGGATACGTTTGTTGGAGTTACCAGCCTCAGAAATTGCAGCCCAAATAAATGCTCTACAGAGTTCAAGTAACAGACACATCAACTGTTCAGAGGAGACTGCGTAAATCAGGCCTTCATGGTCGAATTCCTGCAAATAAATCACTACTAAAGGACACCAATAAGAAGAAGAGACTTGCTTGGGCCAAGAAACACGCACAATGGACATTAGACCGGTGGAAATCTGTTCTTTGGTCTGATGAGTCCAAATGTGAGACTTTTGGTTCCAACCGCTGTGTCTTTGTGAGACACAGAGTAGGTGAACGGATGATCTCTGCATGTGTGGTTTCCAACCGTGAAGCATGGAGGAGGTGTGATGGTGTGGGGGTGCTTTGCTGGTGACACTGTCAGTGATTTATTTAGAATTCAGGGCATAAATAACCAGCATGGCTACCACAGCATTCTGCAGCGATTTTCAATCCCATCTGGTTTGCGCTTATTGGGACTATCATTTGTTTTTCAACAGGACAATGACCCAACACACCTTCAGGCTGTGTAAAGGCTATTTCACCAAGAAGGAGAGTGATGGAGTGCTGCATCAGATGACCTGGTCTCTACAATCACCCGTCCTCAACCAAAATTAAATAGTTTGGGATGGGTTGGACCACAGAGGGAAGGAAAAGCAACCAAGTGTGTGCCCAGCATATGTGGGAGCTCCTTCAAGACTGTTGGAAAAGCATTCCAGGTCTAGCTGGTTGAGAGAATGCCAAGAGTGTGCAATGCTATCATGAAGGCAAAGGGTGGCTACTTTGAAGAATCTAAAATCTAAAATATATTTTGGTTTGTTTAACACTTTTTTGGTTACTACATGATTCCATTTGTGTTATTTCATAGTTTTGATGTGTTGACTATTATTCTGCAATGTAGAAAATAGTACAAATAAACAAAAACCCTTGAATGAGTAGGTGTGTCCAAACTTTTGACTTGTACTGTATATCAGAGATCAAAATTATCTTTCTCCAGGATTTGGCGGTGTGATTACAGCTCTGTCTGAGTAGTTTTGCAGAAGAGACTAAGAGAGGGACTCTTGTCCCTGTGGACTGTATGTCCTGTTTTTAGATAAACAGAACCATGTGTTTATAGAAAACCTTTCATCTAAGGCAGCAGGGCCATTTCCTCTTCAATGCATTCAAACAATGTGGTCAGTTAGAATGACCGGTCAGAATCAACAGAACTTTTTGAATGGTGGATTACACAAATACATACATTTATAGGAACACCTGTGTTAAATGTAAAGGCCTATTATTCTTGGGAGCTCAAAGTGACTGAGTCTGCTATTATGGTAGGTGTTAGACTATACTAGGGCTCCCCAACTGACAGGTGAATTTATTTGGCACCCCAAGTTTTTTTTCTTTTTAATTGTTTGACCTGAAAGACTATAAAAACATCAGCACGTCAACTCCAAGTGATTTTAATTTAGGGATTCGGTTCCAAAGTATTCCCATGCATAATAGAGAGCATCACTACTCTGGACGGTTCTGAATTAGAATATGTGGACAACTTCAAATACCTAGGTGTCTGGTTAGACTGTAAACTCTCCTTCCAGACTCACATTAAACATCTCCAATCCAAAATTAAATCTATAATCGGCTTCCTATTATGCAACAAAGCTCCTTCACTCATGCTGCAAACATACCCTCGTAAAACGGACCATCTCCGGATCTCGACTTCGGCGATGTCATTTACAAAATAGCCTCCACATCTACTCAACAAATTGGATGCAGTCTATCACAGTGCCATCCGTTTTGTCACCAAAGCCCCATATACTACCCCCCACTGCAACCTGTACGCTCTCATTGGCTGCCCTCGCTTCATACTCGTCGCCAACCCACTGGCTCCAGGTCATCTACAAGTCTCTGCTAGGTAAAGCCCGCCTTATCTCAGCTCACTGGTCACCATAGCAGCACCTACCCGTAGCACGTGCTCCAGCAGGTATATCTCACTGGTCACCCTAAAGCCAATTCTTCCTTTGGCCGCCTTTCCTTCCAGTTCTCTGTTGCCAATGACTGAACGAACTGCAAAATCACTGAAGCAGGAGACTCTTACCTCCCTCACCAGCTTTAAGCTCCAGCTGTCTGAGAAGCTCACAGATCACTGCACCTGTAATAGCCATCTGTAAATACATCCAACTACCTCATCCCTACTGTATTTATCTTATTATCTTGCTCCTTTGCACCCTGTATCCTTTTTTATTTTTATTTTTTTTTTAGAATGTGAGAACATTTTTTTATGTCAACTTTTATAGCCAGGACACTCGTGTCTTTCGAAATCCACAGAGCAGGTTTGGTGTCAGTTACTGCATGATGTTTCCATTTCAGTAATGGTTACTGTGTTTGCATATGCTGCACTTAAATACTTATAAGTAATCGAGTGTTTCATTATTACATTATATATAAGTTGGAGTTGTTGCATATGTGGATACATTTTCGGTATAAAACGTTTTTTTTTGTTGTGGACTGTATCGCCTCTTGAGTTCATCCTATTACAAGGATATAGACACTCATAAACACCTGACTATGAATTCACACACACAGACACACACACACACACACACACACCACACACACACGACACACACACACACAACACCACACACACAGCACATCACACACACACACACACACATCACACACACACACACACACACCACACAACCCTCATATTGTGTCTCATCTCTATAAAAAATGCTAGTAAGGAGATGTCTAGGAGGTCTAATGTTGCAGTAGAGGGTCTGAAGCCCCCAATCCGTTTTCTCTCCCATTGCTCTACCTAAATTCTGAAGTTTCAAGCAGATGTAGTCCTCGTTGGCATAATCAGGACAAGCTGCATTCCTGGGGCCAGGGCAGTGTGGGATCGTTCACCCCTCCCCATGCCGGTTCACTCCTTCCTAATAAGTCAACTTGTTGAGCAGTTTCAAAAGTTCAGCTTTGCATACAGCTTTTTTTTATCCATCTCAACATACCTCAGTAGCAACATCTAAAGTCGAATGTTGCTACTCTAGTAATTGCAGTGTTACTACACAAGTTTAAGAGCAATTGTATGTAAATTGTTACAGCATTACATTGTTTCTATGTGTTTCAATAAGGAGGCCCCTTTACAAAAAAATTATCCACATGAAAAAAAGAATGTGAAAAAACATGGTTTTTGGGACACGTGTGAACACACACATCACGTGACATTTTCTTTATATCTGAAAGTGAGAATTTCACATGTGAACTTGCAATTCACACATGTGAAACTGCATATCTGATTTTCACATGTGAACATTTTTAACATGTGAAACTGCAAATGTTATTCTCCTCACATGTGAAAAGGTGGTGTTAATATGTGAACTCTAAATGTAATGCCTGTGAAAATATGGTTTCAACATGTGAAAACAATTATTTCACATGTGAAACTGCACATTTGGCATGTGTTTTTTTGGGGGGGGGACATGCAGCTCACAGATGCATGCAGTAGGTATCCTTTGCTCCAAAGTGTGGTGGAGCCAATGCACTCAAACGATATGGAACTGTCGATAGCCCATCCTCTCTCACCCATTCTTGCACATCTGTGTGTCTGTTTGCATTGTCTCCTTCAATCTGGCAGTTCTTAAAACTGGGCCTAGTAACTGTTAGCAGATACAGAGTAAGAGTTATAAATATCTTATTGCAGATGAGTCAGAAAACCCAAATCCCTGTGACTACTCTGCCTGGAGTAATGTGTTGTTTCTTCTTCATTGACCTTTTTACTGCAGCTCTGGCATTTCATTTCCTGTCATTTCTGCAAAGAAACTATTATAATTGGTTAACTTTGGTTTGGCACGAACTTTGGTAAGCGACAGGATAGCGAGCTCATTCCCCTCAAGTCTTGGTAGCTTTTGGAAATCCTAAGATCCGTCGTGATTTAACTTTATTAACTTGGAAGTCACAAAGCGAGGAATTGCTGTGATGGTGTAAATTAGCAATATCATCTACACACTTATTTACCTCCAAACAAAATATCCAGAGGCAATACCAGTCTATAGTTGTAACAACGGTCATCAAAAGGATTTAAAAACAATTATAATAACTGCAACAGTTGGATAAAGGATGAAGATACTCCAAACTTTTATACTTTTTTAAAAAATTCATCAGATATTGACTGAATTATTGCACAAATAATGGAGTTCAGGGATTTTTGTGGTTATTCAGGTATTCAATGTATCGTCAAATGTAACTTTCTTTTTCTTAGAATGCACTCATATATATATATATATTTTTTAATCTAATGGTATCAGCATTTCTTTTAATACACTGAGTATACCAAACATTAGGAACACCTTCCGAATATTTCCTAATACGTTCCTTTTCCCTCAGAACAAACAGCCTCCATTGGGCAGGGCATGGACTCTGCCAGGTGTCGAAAGCGTTACACAGTGATTCTGGCCCATGTTGCCTCCAATGCTTCCCACAGATGTGTCAAGTTGGCTCAATAAGGGATCATAGCTTTAACCTGGATTCACCTGGTCAGTCTACTCTATGTCATGGAAAGAGCAGGTGTTCTTAATGTTTTGTATACTCAGTGTATTTTGTGTTAAAATAAAGAAAATTCTATCTGCCTTATTTGCTGCAACCCCAAACACTTTCTCTGTCTAGACCTACCTGCACTCACCTGCGTTGTCTAGACTGCCTCCTTAGTTACTGTTGTTGTCACTTTCTGTTGCATCATTCAACAATCGTGTCAATAGCAGCATACCCCCAGATAAAAAATCAACACATACTTTACATTGTTTGCGAGATCAGACATATTACTGTAATGCGAGTGTTCATTTTCGGAAGTTGCTTTCATCTAATTTGTAAACACTTCGACTGTATTAAATTAACTTTTTACAATTCCACAAACAAATGAACACCCATCAGAATAAAGTGATCTTTCAAAAAGTTTTTTTTTCAATTATTTAACCTTGGCTAGTCAGTTAAGAACAAATTCTTAATCACAATGACAGCATACACTGGCCAAACCTGGACAACGCTTGGCCACCCTGTGGGACTCCCAATCACGGCCAGTTGTGATACAGCCTGGATTTGAACCAGGATGACTGTAGTGACGCCTCAAGCACTGAGATGCAGTGCCTTAGACCACTGCACCACTCGGGTCACTCCTCTTTCTTGGGATGTAAGTGTCGAGATTATGCATTACATCCCAGACTAAGCGTTCTCATAGATGCAACTGAAAGACAATGTATTCCATTGAGACCATTTCAGCCATTACCCGGGGTGTGTTTGACAGGTCATTACAAACATTTCCACGGTCATAATGTTAACGGGGGAAAAAATTACTGGCACAAGCAAGAGTATGAAAGAGTTCCAAGGAGTAAAATTAAATCTATCAATACAGCAAGATTTAAGTGCCAAGTGGATTCTGCGCCACTCAAACACAGGAAATAGATGACTGAAAAAGTCAGATCCTCAGGTTGGCGGAGCATTCATGTTGCAAATAGCGGCATGTCCTGTTTAGAGATGGTCCCCTTTTGACCCTGGATTTAAATAGCCGACGTTGTAAGAATGTGGTGTTGGGACGTGAATGTGAAGAAGGTCCTTTGCATGAGTTTGCCTAGTTTGCCATTGAGTTTTGTTCGACAGGCCGGCGAAACAAAGGAATAGGTCGGTCAAGGGAAGCATGGATTTTGTGGGGACGGTGGAGTGTAAAAAAGGCCACAGAGACAAATGGGAAACACAGGAACTTTGGTTATGAGTGTGGGGACTTACTGCCTCTACCTCAGCTGCAGGCAGTCTTGTGTTTCAGCTGTGAGGAAGGGAAGGTGAAAAAGAGGAAGAAGGTGTTGAAGAGAATGAGGAAAGCAGATGTTGAATTTGATGAAGATGGCGATAGAAAGGGAAATGGGGGAGGGGGGGAGGGGGGGGGCAAGTACAAACAGAGTGAGCAGTACGCCAGATCGAGTTCTGGAGGTGAAAGGGAAGTGATTGAGGGCGAGTGGAAGGTGTGGTGAAGAGCTCGGAACCCGAGCCTGTCATCAATGGACATGATAAAGAAGAATCTGGTCCAGTAGGAGTGACATTTTTGGAGAAAGTGGTTCCTTGACTTTTTGGCAGATCCATTTGTGGTTTCAGGGAGTGAAAGGAGTAGGGGACAGTTTAGTCAGTCAAGGTACCCTCTAGTGGACGTGGGATATTTGTGTGTTTCTTCCGCCCAGAGGGAGCGGGAGCTCCGTGTCACGCAACTCGGGACCAAGATCGATTTCTTAATTTGCTCTTAGGAACAGGACACAATTGAAAGGAGTGATTACTGGGGTAGCGGTAAATGTGAAAGTGGACCAACTGAAGGGAAAGATTCCCGGTGTTTGTCATGCTCGTCAGTTGATGCAATGCAGACAGGGTGGTGTGAGCGGTGAGACAGAAGAGTTCTTTTGAGTTTTGATGTTGAGTCTTTGCCCGACAAAGTGATGTTAGGATTTTTCAGTTATCCAGTATGAGCTTTTGTGCCGATTACATTACGTTGTTACAGGTGTCAAGCTTATGGGCATGTGGTAAGAGTGTGTAGGAGGGGGGTTCTTAGTGTGAAGTGTGCGGAAGGGCATGAGACCAAGGAATGTGTAGTATTGGGGAAAGAAGCGGTATGTGTAAATTGTAGGGGTGCCCTTGGGGCTGGGGATTTGAAGTGTCCAATGTGAGAGAGGCAGGTTGAGGTTACCAGGGTAAGAGTAGAGCAGGGGGTATTGTGTACTGAGGCAGTGAAGAAAGTAGAGGAAGATGAGTCAAGGGGGAGGGATCCTGAGAGGATCCCAGTGAGTAGTAAATCTGTGCCAGCACAGAAGGATTAGGGTTTATAGCTATGCTTTTCAAATGTACAGCAGAGATGGAACGTAAGTCACAGAAAATAGATGTTATGGTGGCTGCAGCAGAGAATTATTTCGGGGTACTAGATTGGACTTCAGAAGAGTTACAGGGCGTGTTGAGTGGTGGTGTCCTATCATCCTCTGTTGGACTGGGGAAGGGCCAGGTAGGGTTGAATAGGGTGGTGGGTATTAATGAGTGTAGGGTTAGATGGTAGGGTGGTAGGTTTTAATGAGTTTAGGGTAGGTTAATTGAGTTTAGGGTAGGATGGTAGGGTGGTGGGTTTTAATGAGTTTCGGGTTTGATGGACATTTTAATTTAGTTGTTAATTCCGTTCCCCTTTTTTCCATTTTGTGGATCAAAGTATAATGGATTTATATCCCAGTCTAGTTCGTGGCACCAAGCATTAGAGCATTTGGGCCAGTAAACAAAAGAGTTGCTGGATCAAATCCCCAAGCTGACAAGGTAAAAATTGTTTGTTCTGCCCCTGAACAAGGCAGTTAACCCACTGTTCCCCAGTAGGCTTTCATTGTAAATAAGAATTTGTTCTTAACTGACTAGCTTAGTTAAATAAAAGGCGAAATAAAATGTCAATTGACACATTTCCTTCAGCTCTTGATAGACAACAACCCTCCGGATCAGTGGAAGACAACATAATAATGTCTGGATTAGAGCTAATGGCATTAAACACATGGAAACCATGTATCTGATTCTGCTCCAGCCATGTATCTGATTCTGCTCCAGCCATGTATCTGATTCTGCTCCAGCCATGTATCTGATTCTGCTTCTAGTTCCTGTATCTGTATTCTGTTCCATACAGTGTTATTGGATTATGCTGCTCCAGACATGTATGCTGGAATTGTGTCTCTCAACCATGTATCTGGATTTCTTGCTGTCCAGCTTGTTATGTTTCTGATTCTGCTTCCAATCATTGGTATGCTGATTTCTGCTTCAGGCATGTATCTGATTCACTGTCCAGCATTTGATGATGTCTGCTTGCGTAGCATTGTATCTTGATTGCTTGCTGGCCAGTTCATGTAATTCTGGATTTCTGTCCAAGCATGTATCTGGATCCTTCCATGATTCTGCTCAGCATGTATCTGATTCTGCTCGCTGTGTTCTCAGCATGGTATCTGATTCTGCTCCAGCATCATTGTACTTCTGATTCTGCTCCAGCCATGTATCTGATCTGCTCACATGTTCTGCTCGCTCCAGCATGTATCTGATACATTCATGATTCTGCTCCAGCATGTATCTGATTCTGTCCAGATTGTATTGATTGCTCCACCATGTATTATATTTGCTCAAATGTAGATTTTCTGCTCCAGCATGTATTTGATTCTGCTCCAGCCATGTATCTGATTCTCTCAGCCATGTATCTGATTCTGCTCCAGCATGTTCTCATACCATTCCATACTGATTCTGCTCGCCATGCTTATGTATTGATTCTGCTCCAGCCATTGTATCTGATTGTCCAGCATTGTATCTGATTCTGCTCCAGCCATGTATATACCTGCACTTACTGCTCCAGCCATGTATCTGAGTACATTCTGATTCTGCTCCAGCTGTATTTGATCATTGCCACTGATTCGTGCTGATTCGCATGTTCTGATTCTGCTCCAGCCATGTATCTGATTCTGCTCCAGCATGTATTCTGATTCTGCTGTGTTCTCAGCCATGTATTGATCTTGCTCCAGGATACATTTCACTGATTCTGCTAGCCATGTATCTTGATTACTTGCTTCGGCAGTCATTGTAAGTGCTGGATTTCTGTTTCATCAGCTGATGTTGTGCTGATTTTCTGCATCGCTGACATGTTTTGTGACCATTACTGATGGTGCTCCAGTTCCATGGTAGTTCTGATGTACTATGTGTCACGATTCTTGCTTCCATGCCTGTATTGATACTATTGTCACTGATATTCTTTTGCTCCCGTCCATCTGTAGTTGATTTTCTGCTCAGATGTATGTGATTCTGCCTCCAGCCATGTTATTCTGATTCTGTCGCAGCCATGTATGCTGATACTATTCTCATCTGATGTCTGTTCTTGCAGCCTTACCATCGAGCGCGTCGCTGCCTCAATTAAGGTTCCACCAACCTCCTGTGTTCAGGAGGGCAGTTTTAAAGCCAGAGCAGTTTACCAATTCAGTGGCAGTACTTCAAGGTGATGGATAAATGCAGGGATCTCTGAGGCTGTGCACATCAAGTCTCAGCAGCACTTCCTTAAGAAGGTATCAGGGCTGTACTGTTTATTTAGTACTCCCGAGACGTATTGAGAGGGTGACGTTATGATAGGGTTTTAATGAAGACCAGGCTTCTGGTTTCTTCACACCGAATCCAAAGCCAGACCCCTCAGAAATGTAATCACTATAAATTATATTGAGGCTGATTAATAGCAGGGGGACTAGTTCTATGACAATGGGATACTTAATATGATTTATTATAGTCATTGGGGCTGCAGATCTTACATGGTGCTCATGTTCTGGAAATCAGCTTCCTGTGTTTACAACACCACAAGTGAGTTGATTAGTGGGCGTTATGCATATTTACTTATGCTATAGTAACACGAATTAAATGTTGTGTTACGTCTTGCATACGGTTTATAATGTTGATTTAAAACTAAATCTACATGATAAACCAAATAGGTTAGTCTTCTGGATTAAAACCTGTTCAAGACTGACTCATCCACGGTAAGAATGATGATGAGCTGTTCTTCTTGGCTCGTGTCGTTTGTGTGATGATGAAACGAAGCACAGATGTTCATTACAAATGCTCAATGAGATTTCTGCATCTTCTTCTTCTTCTTATGCGTCGTGCATAAGAACAGCCCTTAGCCATGGTATATTGGCCATATACCACACCCCCTCGGGCCTTATTGTTTAAGCATATCTCAGTGCAGGTCAGTAACCACAGTCACATGTAATAGGCCCAAGGTGCCATTATGAGACTGTGGCCCTGTGTTCCTGCTGTATCTAAGAGACTGTGGCCCTGTGTTCCTGCTGTATCTAAGAGACTGTGGTCCTGTGTTCCTGCTGTATCTAAGAGACTATGGCCCTGTGTTCCTGCTGTATCTAAGATACTGTGGCCCTGTGTTCCTGTTCTAAGATACTGTGGTCCGACTGAATAACAATAGTGAAGTCAGTTTCACATTGTTTTCCCCACAGTATGAAACACGGCACCTCTCCCCCACCAAGAGTCAGCTCTCTCTTACTCTCCTCTAATAAGATGTACAGTATGTTCTGTAACTTGTGCTGCACTAGCCTGTGGTCCCTGGTTAGGACAAAGTAACTGCAGCATGTGAGGCTTTCCATGGGGTTGTTAAAGGTGAAGCTTTCCATGGGGTTGTTAAAGGTGAAGCTTTCCATGGGGTTGTTAAAGGTGAAGCTTTCCATGCGGTTGGTTGAAGGGGAAGCTTTCCATGGGGTTGTTGAATGTGTGAAGCTTTCCATGGGGTTGTAAAGGTGAAGCTTTCCATGGGTTGTTAAAGGTGAAGCTTTCCATGGGGTGTTGATGTGAAGTTTCCATGGGGTTGTAAAGGTGAAGCTTCCATGGGGTTGTTGAATGTGAAGTTTTCCATGGGGTTGTAAAGGTGAAGCTTTCCATGGGGTTGTTAAAGGTGAAGTTTCCATGGGGTGTTAAAGGTGAAGTTTTCCATGGGGTTGTTAAATGTGAAGTTTTTATCCATGGGGTTGTTAAAGGTGAAGCTTTCCATGGGGTTGTTAAGGGTGAAGCTTTCCATGGGGTTGTTGAAGGTGAAGCTTTCCATGGGGTTGTTAAAGGTGAAGCTTTCCATGGGGTTGTTAAAGGTGAAGCTTTCCATGGGGTTGTTGAAGGTGAAGTTTTCCATGGGTTGTAAAGGTGAAGCTTTCCATGGGGTTGTTAAAGGTGAAGCTTTCCACAGCGTTGTAAAGGTGAAGTTTTCCATGGGGTGTTGAAGGTGAAGTTTTCCATGAGGATTGTAAAGGTGAAGCTTTCCATGGGGTTGTTAAAGGTGAAGCTTTCCACAGGGTTGTTAAAGGTGAAGCTTTCCATGGGGTTGTTAAAGGTGAAGCTTTCCATGGGGTTGTTAAAGGTGAAGCTTTCCATGGGGTTGTAAAGGTGAAGCTTTCCATGGGGTTGTTAAAGGTGAAGCTTTCCATGGGGTTGTTAAAGGTGAAGCTTTCCACAGGGTTGTTAAAGGTTCAGAACCAGATCCGAGACTCGTGTTAAAATGTCCACAGATATTCTGTTTCTGTAAGGAGCGTTCTCTTTCACTTACAGATAGACTATCTTAATTAGATCACTCTGATGTATAATTTTCCTGTTTAGCAGGAAATGATAATTGTAGTGTATTGAAGGTTTAAAAATACTTTAAAAGTTTTCTAGTTTCCATTTCAAAATGTCAGACTTGATGTATCCTAACTAGAAAGTATTTTTTAATCAACATAATAATTTACATTTCCTGTTGCTGCAGGATTATGTTCCTGCGGTGAGAAACTGGTCAAATTTACATCTATAGATGTAACATGCATGCACAATACATGTTGCCTCTTGAGTGGATGTTTAATGCCCTATAGGCATACAGTTATCATGCCCGCTTTGAGGATAATACATTACCATCATCGCGGCCCGCTAACAAGGACTGTTCCCCCCCTTCTCCGTGGCCGACATGAGTTAGACATTTAAATGTTTTAACCCTTGCAAGGCTGCTGGCCCAGACGGCATCCCTTTGCCGCGTCCTCAGAGCATGCGCAGACCAGCTGGCTGGTGTGTTTACGGACATATTCAATCGCTCCCTATCCCAGTCTGCTGTCCCCACATGCTTCAAGATGGCCACCATTGTTCCTGTACCCAAGAAGGCAAAGATCACTGAACTAAATGACTACCGCCACATAGCACTCACTTCTGTCATCATTAAGTGCTTTGAGAGACTAGTCAAGGATCATATCACCTCCACCTTACCACTCTAGACCCACTTCAGTTTGCATACCGGCCCAACAGGTCCACAAACGATGCAATCGTCATCACACCGCACACTGCCCTATCCCATCTGGACAAGAGGAATACCTATGTAAGAATGCTGTTCGTTGACTACAGCTCAGCATTCGACACCATAGTACCCTCCAAGCTCATCATTAAGCTGGAGGCCCTGGTTCACAACCCTGTGAACCAGGGCAATTGTGCAATTGGGTCTTGGACTTTCTGACGGGCCGCCCCCAGGTGGTGAAGGTAAGAAGTAACATCTCCACTTCGCTGACCCTTAACACTGGGGCCCCACAAGGGTGCGTGCTCAGCCCCCTCTTTTACTCGCTGTTCACCCATGACTGCGTGGCCATGCACGCCTCCAACTCAATCATCAAGTTTGCAGACGCCACAACAGTAGTGGGCTTGATTACCAACAACGATGAGACAGCCTACAGGGAGGAAGTGTGGGCACTTGGAGTGTGGTGTCAGGAAAACAAACTCTCACTCAACATCAACAAAACAAAGGAGATGATCGTGTGCTTCAGGAAACAGCAGAGGGAGCACCCCCTATCCACATCGAAGGGACAGTAGTGGAGAAGGTGGAAAGTTTTAAGTTCCTCGGCGTACACATCACAGACAAACTGAAATGGTCCAGGTAGGGCAGCTGACTGCACAGACAGTGTGGTGAAGAATGCGCAACAGCACCTCTTCAACCTCAGGAGGCTGAAGAAATTTGGCTTGTCACCTAAAACCCTGACAAACTTTTACAGATGCACAATCAAGAGCATCCTGTCGGGCTGTATCACCGCCTGGTACGGCAACTGCACCGCTCCCAACCGCAAGGCTCTCCAGAGGGTGGTGCGGTCTGCACAACGCATCACCGGGGGCAAACTACCTGCCCTCCAAGACACCTACACCACCCGATGTCACAGGAAGGCCAAAAAGATCATCAATGACAACAACCACCCAAGCTTCTGCCTGTTCACCCCGCTACCATCCAGAAGGTGAGGTCAGTACAGGTGCATCAAAGCTCGGGCCGAGAGATGGAAAAACAGCTTCTATCTCAAGGCCATCAGACTGCTAAACAGCACTCAATAACTCAGAGGCTGCTGCCTACATAGAGACTCATATCACTGGCCACTTTAATAAATGGATCGCTAGTCACTTTAAACAATGCCACTTTAATAATGTTAACATGTCTTACATTACTCATCTCATATGTATATACTGTACCTTATACCATCTATTGCACCTTGCCTATGCCGCTCATCCGTATATTTATATGTACATATACTTATTCCTCCCTTTATATTTGTGTGTATAAGGTAGTTGTTGGGGAATTGTTAGATTACTTGTTAGATATTACTGCACTGTCGGATCTAGAAGCACAAGCATTTCGCTACACTCGCATTAATATCTGCTAATTTTATGTGACCAATAAAATTAGATTTGATATAGAGTGTCGTATGCAAGTGATCAACAAGCTGGTTCAATCATTGATGAACCCCATGGAATCCAAAAGGGGGAGATGTCAATGTAACACTCAAAATCAAATCAAATCTCAATGTATTTAAAGTGCATTTAACATGTTACAATACACTTTACAAATAAATAAAACTGAATGATTGGACTATTATGCTCATTATTCTATCCACTAATATATACACTGTAGGATCACTATTGCATTAGTCTTGTCCCCCAGTCGGCTCTATGTGGAAGCAATTAGCCTAGGGACCGAGGTTGCTATAGCATTACAATCTCCCAAAAAAGCACATCACTGTCAATCCTATCCTAGCATAGTGATTTGACACATGATTATATTTCATTAGTTAGATAACATTGAAGGCCTTGTCTAGTTTTCATTTTTATTCCCTGTATATTTCATATAGAACGTGCCC
This sequence comes from Salvelinus sp. IW2-2015, assembly GCF_002910315.2. Taxonomy (NCBI): domain Eukaryota; kingdom Metazoa; phylum Chordata; class Actinopteri; order Salmoniformes; family Salmonidae; genus Salvelinus; species Salvelinus sp. IW2-2015. The sequence continues at coordinate 802,235 of NW_019942557.1, read as the reverse complement.
TGAATAGGATCTACTTGAGGACTGCGATGGCTGGGTTTAAATGTAAAGCAAAAAGAGACATCTGGTTTACATGAAGTAAATCTCAACTCATATTTCTCACAGCAGAACTGCTGAACCTGATCCTTGGCAACATTCCCTCCGGCAAATATTTCTTCCCACAGGAGACGGTCAGTGTGTATGGCATGGAACTAGAACTGCCTGTAGAACCTACCACACAAAGTAGCGTAGTGCTCATATACCTACGCCTCCGCTGTTCAAAAGGGGCGAAAATATACAATCTATGAGTTAACCAGTGAAACTGTGAACCTGAAAAGAACATTTCAACAAATAAATCAACGGTTATTTTCATTTCGTGGTCCGTATGGCTATGTTTTCAGACGGTCACTCCGTCCCTGACCCAGAGGGCCAGTCAGCTCAATGTGTTCTTCCTGAATAGCTACAAAACTGTAGCAACTATCATAAGCTCAGTTTGAGCTTAACTCTTAATGATCGGCTATGAAAAGCCAACTGACAATTATTCATGATTATTATTTGACCATGCTTGTCACTTATGAACATTTTGAACATCTTGGCATAGTTCTGTTATAATCTCCACCCGGCACAGCCAGAAGAGGACTGGCCACCCCTCATAGCCTGGTTCCTCTCTAGGTTTCTTCCTAGGTTTTGGCCTTTCTAGGGAGTTTTTCCTAGCCACCGTGCTTCTACACCTGCATTGCTTGCTGTTTGGGGTTTTAGGCTGGGTTTCTGTACAGCACTTCGAGATATTAGGTGATGTACGAAGGGCTATATAAAATAAACTTGATTTGATTTTGATTTGATTTGAGACCAGAAAGCCTTTCCAACCTACAGCCTGGATTGACTGCCACAGAATATGTCGAGCAAGTATTTCTAATCAGTTAGAAATAATCCATGTTTTCTACGTTAAAAATAGAGCAGTATGAAGACGATCAACTTCCTCCTAACGTTTTACTTTCCGGGCTGATGAAAGTGCCTGTTTTACTGGCCAGGGTGACAAATGTGTTTATCTGTCTGTTATAGTTGCCGAGGTGACAAATGTGTCTGTCTGTTTGGCTGCTTTGTCAGTATTTATAGTACTAGTTGACAGTCTCCTGAATTATTTTCTAAGAGAAGACCCTTCACTTCTCCTCACATAATTATTGGCCTTATTACTCCCTCGCTCCGAGAGAGAATAGACTCTGGAATGGATTTCTACCTCGTTCAGTGTAAATGGGCTGACTGAGAGAGCTCGCCACAGAACAGTGTTGTTGTTATTTGGTGAGAAAGCCTTTCTAAATATAGACGGCACAGGGGCTGCTTCTTGAGGATGTGAAAACGGAATGGAGGAGAAAGAAACATTCATCCGTCACACTCAGGGAGTGGATCTTCAATGGGGATCAAATTGTTTCATATTAGTGTGTTGCTTTCCACGGCTCATCACAATGTAATAGCTTGGGGCTGGCTGTGTCTCATTCAATCTAATAATCACCTCACTCTTATCAACCCGGTCTTAAGACAAAAAAGATGATCTCTCACTAGAGAAGGAGATTAGATGAGAGACACATGAGGCAGTGAACCTAATATGAATATACATAGAGACCTAGAGAGGAAGTCATGACCTTTCATTGCTTCTAATGGACTACCCCTACTGAGCAGGAGAGCTTTGTCGTAATGTTTACAAAGATTCTTTGATATGACGGCTTTAGGCATCAAAGCCTTACAGTAAGTGAATTCATGTTTCATGTGGCTGTGGATATTCTCTGTCTATCTGCAACCTCCGCTGCATTAGTTATGGAGGCTTTGGGTTTCATTTAGGTTGATTTTAGGATATCACGTTGCTTTGTTATTAAATTGCCGCCGGCGACAGTAGGAAACTTGGTGCACCCTTTGAGAAAAATGTGAAATGTAGAGATTTAGTCATGTCATTTATTTTTTTTAACCCAAATTATTGTGGACCCCAAATGAATGACTTGTATATGATACAACTGTGTGTCTGTGTCTGTCTGTTGCTGTTTTCTCTGATGATGGCTGTTATGGGGGGATGCTCTGTCTTTTCCTCCATGTACAGTATGATGGCAAAGCTCAGTTGAATCTCAGGGTATAGCCCAATGCCCATATCTACTGGCTACTTACTTTCATTCACCGTCTTATGTCCTGAACTAACCTGACCCTTTGCAATTTGAAATTCTTAAATCATTTCTATGAATTGTTTTCATCTCTTATAAATAAAGAGATTAAACTAGCCTTTGTATTCAATTAATTAGCCACGTCAAAACATGTATGAAAAGTAATATTCAAAGATTGGCTTTTTATTGACATGCTTTCATTAATAAATATTTTGGAAGACATTTTATATTTGAATCTATTGCATAGCATCTCCTGTGTTTCCCAGCAGATAGATAGTATTTAAGATAGATAGATAGTATTTAAGATATATAGATAGTATTTAAGATAGATAGATAGTATTTAAGATATATAGATAGTATTTAAGATAGATAGATAGTATTTAAGATAGATAGATAGMATTTAAGATAGATAGATAGTATTTAAGATATATAGATAGTATTTAAGATAGATAGATAGTATTTAAGATAGATAGATAGTATTTAAGATAGATAGATAGTATTTAAGATAGATAGATAGTATTTAAGATATATAGATAGATAGTATTTAAGATAGATAGATAGTATTTAAGATAGATAGATAGTATTTAAGTCCTCTAAAGTCCTTTAGAGGGAGACATTCACCACGTTACCTTAACACTGCTGATAACCTGCTCAACAAAATCTATACAGTACATGTGTTTTTAATAGTATAACATTTGTCTCAAATCAATTATAATTGATCAAATGTTAAATTAAATGACGTGTGATAATGACGTGTCATTGGAAGAAAAGTTGTCCAATGAATATTGGTTTCCAGAATAAACATCCTTGAAAACAAAATCATTCTTACTTTTAAAATGACAAAATATTTCTAATTTAGTTTAGTACATTTTTCACATAACTCACACATGTGGTTTCCCAACATTTCACATGTGATATTCTACGATTCAGATGTGTGCTTTTGTAACCAGCAGGATTAGAACCCAGGAGATGCCAATGTCTTGACCATTAGACCAAGAGGGCCAACACTGAGTTTCTCGTCCAACGTAACATGTACTATCAATTTCTTTCAAACTCTGAATATTGACAGTTCAATTCAAAATATGGCTGACAAACATTTAAAAATGTAATCAAGTTAATCACAGGATTTGCTGTTATTAATCACAATTAATCTCAAATTCAGAATTTGATCAAATTGAGCTGTAATTTATGATTTTTTTATGTAAAAAGCATTAGAAGATTGTCGAAGTAACGGCTAGGAGAATCTGGTAAATTGATAAAGCACACTTTCTTGTTCCTCAATGTCAACTTGTTTTGACATCACATTGTTGTGTTTAGCTGTATATGAGATGTTTCAGTGTATTTTGAACGCTTTCAAACAATGCAAATAATCACAATCAAATGTTTAAAATCCACAAAAATTACAAAAAGTTAACTTGAGTTAATTGATTAACTCTGACAGCTCTTCTGACAGCTCTTCTGACAGGGGAGCTGTCAGAACCACTAGCCTAGTGGTTAGAGCGTTGGGCCAGTAACCGAAAGGTTGCTAGTTTGAATCCCCGAGCAGCTCTAGGTAAAAATCTGTTGTTCTACCCCTGAACAAGGCAGTTAACCCACTGTTCCTAGGCTGTCATTGTAAATAAGAATTTGTTCTTAACTGACTTGCCTAGTTAAATAAATAAAATATATTGTGGAAAAGTACCTGTTTACATTCAATCCAATAGAAAACACATTCATACATTAAAATCCTTTTTAGGCCAAAAACTAATGGACAGTTAACAATAACAGAAACAAAAAATAGCTAGCTAGGACAAGATGGAAGGCTAGCTATCGCCTATTACTAAGCTAGCTAGCTGTCAGCAATTAGCATGCGACCGTTAGATACAAATGTCATATATAAAGGAGCCTTTAAATACATATCATTAGAGTGGTTCATATGTCCACATGTAAGTACACTTAATATGTACCCTTGTTTGTCAAATTAAAACTATTTAAGAGCCACAACATTTAACGGAAATAAAAAATCAACCTAAATGCCATGTTCTCATTGACTTGAATACAAAATGAGCTAGCTACTTAGCTTGGCTACACTCAAGTAAATGGAAAAATCTCAAACAATTAAATTATATATCAAAATGACCAGAAAACTCAACACAGTTTAGTTAAACATGTTATCTATAGATTTTGAAAACGTAACCATGCGTACAAACCGGGAAAACAAGATAAGAAAAATAAGGAGATATGGAGAGAGAGCTTCACGGTTCTTTTCACTGGGCTTCTTTCAGTATGAAGAAGAGACCGGCGCCTGCAGAAGTAACACTCCGAATGCCTCCCTTTAGTGGTAACATGTACATTACTGTATATCAATGCAACCCCATAGAGGACTACAGTAATAATGGAGTGGATGGCTCAGAAATAAGAGGTAGGCTAAGTGATCTTTTTACCTAATGGTATTACAGATTTTGCAGTTCCACATGTGGAAACATTGATATTGCAACATTTTAGCACCCGTTTTTCACATGTGAGGAGAATAACACTATTTCACCCCCACATGTGAACTAGAAATTCCACATATTTCTTACATGTAAAACAGCAAATTCGATTTTCACATGTGAAAGGTAGCCTAGTGGCAGGTAGCCTAGCAGTTAAGAGAGTTATGCCAATAACCGAAAGATCGCTAGTTCTAATCCCTGAGCCCACTAGGTGAAAAATATGTTGATGAGCCCTTGAGTAACACACTTATTGATCCTGTTAATTGCTCTAGGCCCGGTTTTCCCTAAAGCATCTTAATGCTAACTTCATCGTTTGTAGGAGCAAATCTACGAGCTGTTTCCCAATGCCACCGTTATTAATGTTGCACTTGAAAATGCTCGTAATTTAACGCCTGCCTCAGACCACTCATAGAACAGCCTAGTGCGCCGTTAGACTTCTTTTTGCCCTCCAGTGTCACTTTATACACAGAAGATCTCAGCTAAACATTTTTTTATTTTTTATTTATCCGTTATTTTACCAGGTAAGTTGACTGAGAACACGTTCTCATTTGCAGCAACGACCTGGGGAATAGTTACAGGGGAGAGGAGGGGGATGAATGAGCCAATTGTAAACTGGGGATTATTAGGTGACCGTGATGGTTGAGGGCCAGATTGGGAATTTAGCCAGGACACCGGGGTTAACACCCCTACTCTTACAATAAAGTGCCATGGATCTTTAATGACCTCAGAGAGTCAGGACACCCGTTTAACGTCCCATCCGAAAGACAGCACCCTACACAGAGCAGTGTCCCCAATCACTGCCCTGGGGCATTGGGATCTTTGTTTAGACCAGAGGAAAGAGTGCCTCCTACTGGCCCTCCAACACCACTTCCAGCAGCATCTGGTCTCCCATCCAAGACTGACCAGGACCAACCCTGCTTAGCTTCAGAAGCAAGCCAGCAGTGGATGCAGGTAAACATAGAATCACAAGGTTTATCCACCTCTCTGTGACCCGCCGATAACTTCAGAACAAAGTTGACTTACAAATACAAAGTTGCCAACGTCTAGAAACTGATACAAACCAACCAACGTATACAAAGATGCTTCAAATGAAACCTCAGATGACTGCATTCAAATATAAACAGTAGGCTAAAGGCCTCTTTCATCATATTGAAATACATTTCATGTTCAATCAATTGAGTTCTATTTTGCTACTTGTAGGCTACTGCCGGTAACATATTTCATGGTGTGTAGCCTAATATGTGCACAATTGTGCCAAATCGGTGATTTATTGCATTTTATTGGGTAAGCACTAGAATAAGCCTCCTCGATATTTGCAGCCATAGGTGGTAATATCCCTCTAGAGGTTGATCCGTCGTCAGTATTATTAAATAATTATATTGTTAAGAAAGATTTGAATGGGGAAAGCTGATCCGAGAGCAGCGCTCCCTTTCTTCAATTCTATTCAGCATCGACACATGCTCCCAAGACGCACTTAGCGACTGTTTTCTCTGTGTGGTGTTTTGGGAAACGCACGTTACATCTTCGGCTGTTGTAGGAAAGGATCAATGTTAAAACACTCATAAGCCTGAATTCCATCGCTATGGAAACTGTGCCATGGATAAGAGCGTCTTGAATGACTAAAATGTAAATGTTACGTATTTCATATGTGAAAATTAAATCCCACAAAATGAGTTAGATTTTTTTACATGTGAAATTTAGCGCAACATGTGAAACCAGCCATTGCACACTCCAAATGTCACTTTTTAATAAGGGCATCATTGCATTCAATAGCATGAGAGGAATGTTTGGACATTTTCCTGTTAAATGTGCTTACGTCTCCAGCTCTGTTTGGATGGTGCTACATCTCCAGCTTCCTGTTTGGATGTGCTACATCTCCAGCTTCCTGTTTGGATGCTACATCTCCAGCTTCCTGTTGGATGGTGCTACATCTCCAGCGCTCTGTTTGGATGGTGCTACATCTCCAGCTTCCTGTTTGGATGGTGCTACATCTCCAGCTTCCTGTTTGGATGGTGCTACGTCTCTCAGCTTCCTGTTTGGTGGTGCCCATCTCCAGCTTCCTGTTTGGATGTTGCTACATCTCCCGCTTCCTGTTTGGATGGTGCTACGTCTCCAGCTTCCTGTTTGGATGGTGCTACATCTCCAGCTTGCTGGCAGCTGGAAGAATAACAGCAGACTGACTCTTCTGTCTGACTCTGGTCCAATGCACTTTCTCTGGTGCGCTGGAGTCAGGGACATACTTGACCCACAGACGGTATCAGCCATACATCAGTACTGTAAGATGGCCATCATGCCGATCACCATTAAAAAAATGCAGGTCTTCTGATTTTAGACTCCAAGCTGAAGTGGAAATCTGTATATTTCCTCCAGAGAGAGAAGTCAGGATTGATTGATATGATGCTGACTGGGAGAGAGAGGTGTGGGTCTGGGTAGTTAGCTCCCAGTGTTTGGACGGAATGCCGTCTGCATTCAAGAGCTCTAGAGAGAAGAGAGGAGACTAGAGGGCTTGGAGGAGGAGCAGAGGGCTGGAGACTTTCATAAACGATATCCTGCGTAGCTCTCACAGACCACGACTACAAAATACAAAAAGTCAAGATCAAATCTAGGCTTGATTTAGGCTTCATTTTACTCATATCATTAAACTCATATCGTTACTCATTTAATTAAACTCATATTATTATACTCAAATAATTATACTCAAATAATTATACTCAAATAAATACTCAAAAATTATACTCAAATAATTATACTCAAATAATTATACTCAAATAATTATACTCAAATAATTATACTCAAATAATTATTACTCATATTCATTATACTCATATCATTATACTCATATCATTATACTCATATCATATAACTCATATCATTATACTCATATCATAAACTCATATCATTATACTCATATCATTATACTCATATTCATTATTTACTCAATAATTTTCAATATACTCATATCATTATACTAATATTCATTATACTCAATCATTAAACCATATCATTAAACTCATATCATTAATATACTCATTATCATTTATACTCATATCATTTAACTCATATCAAAAACTCATATCATTAAACTCATATCATTAAACTCATATCATTATACTCATATCATTATACTCATATCATTATACTCATATCATTATACTCATAACATTATACCAATAGCTAAAACCAAAACTGGAGATAATAAGGCAGTTTGAGGTTTGATGTAGAAAACCAGATGTAACCAGCTCCTTCTAAAACCAGAACAATTAATACTATGTCATTCATTAATCAATATACGGAAGTGGTCAGTTTGTAGCGGTATTAATTAGAGAAAGTTAAAGAAGCTTTTGTTCGGGCGCCAGGCAGGTATTAACCCTGCCGAAAGGAAAATAGTAGAACAGCGAGAGTACCACTACCAGACCCACACACATCAACAGAAGAGACTGCCTAGAGTGTAGCCTGTTGACCAGATAGCCAGCGGATAGAAAAAAGAATACACACCCTATAGATCCCACATCACATCACAGTCCTTCCACAATTCTTGGTAACCCCACCAAGCATACCTCATATAACAATAATGGCAGAGCAAATAAACAGCAACTTCATACAATAACGAATGGAACCAGTCATCACACAGAGGATTTGCAAGAGTTTGTATTCTCTTCCAGGGAAGGAGTGCAGAGGGTATGAATGTGTGGTGTTCATATACACACTAGTCCAGCTCCAATGAAACTTCAATGCATTTATGAAAATAGAGTCGGTTGCAGTGTAAAGCACTGGACCATAGCGGGAAGAGAAAGAGAGAAAGGGAACAAGAGAGGTCTTAGCTGTGGTCTTGAGGTTGCAGGTGTACAGTCTGACTGTCCGAATGGAGTGTTGGGTTGTAGTTGAACGCTTCGCAACAATGTTGCTACTAATCCCTTTGATCCATAACCGCCGCGGTCCCACATGAGAACAACCACGTCGTCGAGCGATCACACCGAGGATTGTTCCAAACACTGTACAACCACATACGCTGAAGATAAACAAACAAACTCTGCAGCATAACACAAACAACCAAAACTGTCGCGCCAATCAATAGCTCCTCCCCAATAGAGCTTAACGAGCTCTTTTATCTCCTCCTTCCTACTGCTCATGCGCTCTTAAAGTGGCAGCGCACTTAAGTGCAGGATTTCGCCACAAGTTGACGCAGATGATAAGCTACAGGACTGTTTTGCTAGCACAGACTGGAATATGTTCCCGGACTCATCCAATGGCATTGAGGAGTATACCACATCAGTCACCGGCTTCATCAATAAGTGCATCGATGACGTTGTCCCCATAGTGACCGTACCTACATACCCCAACCAGAAGCCATGGATTACAGGCAACATCCGCACTGAGCTAAAGGGTAGAGCTGCCGCTTTCAAGGAGCGGGACTCTAACACTATGTCCTAAAATGAACCATCAAACAGGCAAAGCGTCAATACAGGAATAAGATTGAAGCCTACTACACCGGCTCCAATGCTTGTCGGATGTGGCAGGGCTTGCAAACTATTACCAACTACAAAGGGAAGCCCAGCCGTGAGCTCCCCAGTGACACAAGCCTACCAGACGAGCTAAATGACTTCTATGCGCGCTTTGAGGCAAGCAACACTGAAGCATGCAGGAGAGCACCAGCTGTTCCGGACGACTGTGTGATCACGCTCACTGTAGCCGATGTGAGTATGACCTTTAAACTGGTCAACATCCACAAGGCCGCAAAGCCAGGCGGATTACCAGGACATGTACTCCGAGCATGCGCTGACCAACTGGCAAGTGTCTTCACTGACATGTTCAACCTCTCCCTGGCCGAGTCTGTAATACCTACATGTTTCAAGCAGACCACCATAGGCCCTGTGCCCAAGAACACCAAGGTAACCTGCCTAAATGACTACCGTCTGTAGCCATGAAGTGCTTTGAAAGGCTGATCATGGCTCACATCAACATCATCATCCCAGAAACCCTAGACCCACTGCAATTTGCATACCGCCCCAACAGATCCACAGATGACGCAATCTCTCTTGCACTCAACACTGCCCTTTACCACCTGGACAAAAGGAACACCTATGTGAGAATGCTGTTCATTGACTACAGCTCAGCATTCAAGACCATAGTGTCCTCAAAGCTCATCAATAAGCTAAGGAACCTGGGACTATACACCTCCCTCTGCAACTGGATCCTGGACTTCCTGACGGGCCACTCCAGATGTTAAAGGTGGGCAACAACACAACTGCCATGCTTATCCTCAACACGGGGGCCCATCAGGGGTGTGTGCTTAGTCCCCTCCTGTACTCCCTGTTCACCAATGACTGCGTGGCCAAGCACGACTCCAACACCATCCTTAAGTTTGCCGACAACACAACGGTGGTAGGCCTGATCACCGACAACGATGAGACAGCCTATAGGGAGGAGATCAGAGACCTGGCAGTGTGGTGTCAGGACAACAATCTCTCCCTCAACGTGATCAAGACAAAGGAGCGGATCGTGGACTACAGGAAAAGGAGGGCCGAGCACGCCCCCATTCTCATCGACGGGGCTGTAGTGGAGCAGGTTGAGAGCTTCTAGTTCCTTGGTGTCCACATCACCAACAAACTATCATGGTCCAAATACACCAAGATAGTCGTAAAGAGGTCACGGCAACGCCTATTCCCCCTCAGGAGGCTGGAAAGATTTGACATGGGTCCTTAGATCCTCAAAAAGTTATACAGCTGCACCATCGAGAGCATCCTGACTGGTTGCATCACCACCTGGTATGGCAACTGCTCGGCCTCCGACCGCAAGGCGTTACAGAGAGTAATGCGTATGGCCCTGTACATCACTGTGGCCAAACTTCCTGCAATCCAGGACCTCTATACCAGGCGGTGTCAGAGGAAGGCCCCAAAAATTGCCAAAGACTCCAGCCACCCTAGTCATAGACTGTTCTCTCTGCTACCGCACGGCAAGCGGTACCGGGGCGCTAAGTCTAGGTCCAAAAGGCTTCTTAACAGCTTCTACTCACAAGCCATATGACTGCTGAACAGCTAACCAAATGGCTAGCCAGACTATTTGCATTGACCCCCCCCCCCCCCCCCCRCCCCTTTTTTTTATGCTGGTGCTACTCTCTGTTTATTATCTATGCATAGTCACTTTACCCCTACATACATGTACATATTACCTCCAGTACTTTGACTAACCTGTTCCCCCACACATTGACTCAGTACCGGTACCCCCTGTATATAGTCTCGTTATTTTATTGTTGCTCTTTTATTTTTTACTTGAGTTTAATTAATTGTCTTAACTCTTATTTTTCTTAACTGCATTTTTGGTTAAGGGCTTGTAAGTAAGCATTTCACGGTAAGGTTGTATGTGACAAATAACATTTAATTTGATTTGAAATGTGTTTAGTCAACTGGAAGAAGGAGCAAACTGTGTTTGAGTTGTCGGAGCTTTTGGCAAGATACAAGATTTCTTTAGGAGGTAGATCAGTTTTAATATTGCAGATAGACTGTTGTTTCCATGTAATTGTCAGCATAATTTCCAATCCCCCATATATATTTGTTGCAAATATATATAAAATATTATCATTTTTTCATATATTTTCCTTTATTATTTCCCCTAACCCTACCACCCCTCCCCTAATTGGAGTAAACTAATGGACAACAACCCTTATGCTTCTACTTCCAGCTCATACATATTATATACATTTTACGGAAACAGTATATTTTACAATAGTTATCTTTTGTTTGTTTTTAGTCCCATCCTTCAGCTACCCTCAACCCCTCCTGTCTATCTCTGAAGACCATCCAGCTTCTATTTGCCATATATTTTTCAACTGTGATGTTTCACAAAAGTTCTGAAATGCTCTATTCTCATAGTTTCTACAGATTGTATATTAAAGATAAACATTTTTGCTAAGAGTATTATTATATTATTAATCGATTAAGTATGACTTTTTAAATCACGCAGCAGTGCTATTTGCAGAGTTAGCTCCAGGTAAATGTTGCAATTCTTCAGCCATTCCTGATCCTGCGACCAAAAACAAGCTACATTGGAACAGTAGCAAAAAAAATGATTTAATGATTCTGTCGCAGCAAAATCTGCAGAGCTGGGATGGTTGTATCCCCCATATATACAGTGCATTCGGAAAGTATTCTGACTCCTTCCCTCATTCCACATTTTGTTACGTTACAGCCTCATTATAAAATTAATTAAATAACAAAAAATCCTCATCAATCGACACACAATAATGACATCACAATACCCCATAATGACAAACCAAAAATAGGGTTAGACATTTTTGCACATTTGTTAAAAGTAAAAAACAGAAATACCTTATTTACATAAGTATTAAGACACTTTGCTATGAGATTTGAAATTAAGCTCAGGTGCATCCTGTTTCCATTGATCATCCTTGAGATGTTCCTACAACTTGATTGAAGTCCACCTGTGGTAAATTCAATTGATTGGACATGATTTGGAAAGGCACACACCTGTCTATATAAGGTCCTACAGTTGACAGTGCATGTCAGAGCAAAAACCAACCCATAAGGTTGAAGGAATTGTCAGTAGAGCTCCGAGACAGGATTGTATTGATGCACAGATCTGGGGAAGGGTACCAAAACATTTCTGCAGCATTGAAGTTCCCCAAGAACACATTGGCCTCCATTATTCTTAAATGGAAGACATTTGGAACCACCAAGTCTCTTCCTAGAGCTGGCCTGGCCAATCGGGGGAGAAGGGCCTTGTACAGGAAGGTGACCAAGAATCTGATTGTCCTCTGACAGAGCTCCAGAGTTCCTCTGTGGAGATGCGAGAACCTTCCAGAAGGACAACCATCTCTGCAGCACTCCACCAATCATGCCTACATGGTAGAGTTGCCAGACGGAAGCCACTCTTCAGTAAAACGCAAATGTCAGCCCACACGGAGTTTGCCAAAAGGCACCTAAAGACTCAGACCATGAGAAACAAGATTGTCTGGTCTGATGAAACCAAGATTGAACTCTTTGGCCTGAATGCCAAGCATCACGTGTGGAGGAAACCTGGCACCCTCCCTACGGTGAAGCATGGTGGTGGCAGTATCATGCTGTGGGGATGTTTTTCAGTGGCAGGGACTGGGAGACTAGTCAGAATCGAGGGAAAGATGAACGGAGCAAAGTACAGACAGGTCCTTGATGAAAACCTGCTCCAGAGCGCTCAGGACATCAGACTGGGGCGAAGGTTCACCTTCCAACAGGATGTCAACCCTAAGCACACAGCCAAGAAAATGTGGGAGTGTCTTCGTGACAAGTCTCCGAATGTCCTTGAGTGGCCCAGCCACTTGAACACGATCGAACATCTCTTCAACAAAGTACTGAGTAAAGGGTCTGAAAATAAATGTAAATGTATTATTTCCATTTTTGTTTTTTATGAATTTGCAAAAATTTGAATTTTGTCCTTAATTTGGCCCTTAAATTATTTTTTATTTATCATAGTTTTCTTAAACCAATTTTGATCTTTAATGCAGGGCCGACAGACAAGTTATTAAATCCAAATGAAATCCAGTCTACATGGTTACAACATGGTCCCATTAGCCTACTGTCCACAAAGGGTAAACAAATGTCTCTATTGACTGAGAATGTGGATTGACTCTCCCTTATGGAGAAGAGAAATGGACATGTTTGTTATTACTGTGACATGCTGACATCTTCAGCAGCTTTGTCCATCTAAACAGGAACAACTCCTGCTTGAACAAAACAAACAAACTGCAGGTAGAGGGCAAAAACCATGACCACTCTGTTTTTGCACAACAAATCTAAGTTATAACCCTCAACTTTCAACCGCATTCTTCCTTCCACTTGCCTCTTCAATTTTTGTGGTAATGCTGCAATTAGTTGGTTGTAATTTTGGGTAAAGCAGACAGTTTCATATATTTTTGATAGCTGAATGTGTGATATAACTCCACCAGTCCTATTTATGATAAAATTTACAAATATTATACTGTTGTTGTTTTTTTATCTCGAAAAATATAGTTTTTTGTTGTTGTCAATTAGTATATTTTAGTTTAACCAGAATATTTGTTGTAATATTTGTTCTCTTTTCTGGTGGATTAAACTGAAATTGCAGCCAACTTTCCATGGCTTGTTTTAAAAATAGCAATATTTTGGATATCATTTCATTTCTGAACAAAGGGGAAAAGACCATTCTTCAACATTAAATAGTACCCGGAAAACACCAGTCTCAACATCAAAAGTGAAGAGGTGACTCCGGGATGCTGGCCTTCTAGGCGGAGCTCCTCTGTCCAGTGTCTGTGTTATTTTGCCCATCTTAATCTTTTTTTTAATTGGCCAGTCTGAGATTACTTTTTCTTTGCAACTCTGCCTAGAAGGCCAGCATCCCGGAGCTGCCTCTTCACTGTTGACGTTGAGACTGGTGTTTTGCAGGTACTATTTAATGAAGCTGCAAGTTGAGGACTTGTGAGGCGTCTGTTTCTCAAACTAGACACTCTAATGTACTTGTCTTCTTGCTCAGTTGTGCACCGGGGCCTCCCACTCTCTTTCTATTCTGGTTAGAGCCTCTTTCACTGTTCTGTGAAGGGAGTAGAATACAGCGTTGTACGAGATCTTCCGTTTCTTGGCAATTTCTTGCATGGAATAGCCTTCATTTGTCAGAACAAGAATAGACTGACGAGTTTCAGAAGAAAGGTCTTTGTTTCTGGCCATTTTGAGAATTTAATCGAACCCACAAATGCTGATGCTCTAGATACTCAACTAGTCTAAAGAAGGCCAGTTGTATTGCTTCTTTAATCAGGACAACAGTTTTCAGCTGTGCTAACATAAGTGCAAAAGGGTTTTCTAATGAACAATTAGCCTTTTAAAATGATCAACTTGGATTAGCTAACACAACGTGCCATTGGAACACAGGAGTGATGGTTGCTGATAATGGGCCTCTGTATGCCTATGTAGATATTCCATTAAAAATCAGCCATCTTGAGCTACAAAATACATGAACAATGTCTACACTGTTTTTCTGATCAATTTGATGTTATTTTATGGGACAAAAAAAAAGTGCTTTTCTTTTAAAAAACAAGGAATTTTCTAAGCGACCCCAAACTTTTGAACGGTAGTGGATATGTCAATTATTTGACGGTCCGACCGCATTCTGTCCCCTATTAACACTTTTATTTTTTACTTTTGTTGCCACCGAGAATGACATAAGAAAGTAGTCAAGATGAAGATCCAGCTGTTTGGATGGTTTTAAATGATCAAATTAGTTAGGCTTTGCGATGGGATCAGTGTGCTAGCAAAGCACAACCTGCTCTGAATGTTACGCAATGCATGGCTGTTTCTGGTGGGCTAGGCATCTTTGGTATTCCCCCACACCACAGGGAATTGGTGGCACCTTAATTGGGGAGGATGGGCTTGTGGTAATGGCTGGAGCGGGATAAGTGTAATGATATTAAACACATGCCATTCCATTCGCTCCGTTCCAGACATTCTTATGAACTGTCCTCCCCTCAGCAGCCTCCTTTGCTCCACACTATACTAATAAAACAGAGGATTGCAATGCAAATCTCAAGAGCTTTTTCAAAATTGTAACCCCATTTCATCAGATATATTTTGGATCAAACTTTACTGAGCCATTATTTTGCTTATTTTGCAGAGGAAAGCTATCCCACGAGTCTGATTAAAAGTCTCATTAAAAGTCAAATTTTCCACATTAATAGGCTTTAAACAACTGCTTTCCTAGTCAGATGATAGTTTCTTCTAATCATTTTGAACCCCTGAGCCAAAAATAGTTATTGGCTTGAAAAATTGTTAATTCTAATGACAGAAAACATTGTATGTTTGCATCATAAAAATGTCACAATTTATAAATATGATAATAAATGTTTTAGAAAAACAATGTGAAATACAACCCGAGTCAAACAAGCTGATATTCAATGAAAAACACTTACATTTTTGTTCATTCTTGCACAAGTACTGTGTCCTCATGTCTTGAAACTCGATCCTCAGGCTAATCCCAAGAATGCGGTTGAAAGTTGAGGGTTATAACTTAGATTTGTTGTGCAAAAACAGAGTGGTCATGGTTTTTGCCCTCTACCTGCAGTTTGTTTGTTTTGTTCAAGCAGGAGTTGTTCCTGTTTAGATGGACAAAGCTGCTGAAGATGTCAGCATGTCACAGTAATAACAAACATGTCCATTTCTCTTCTCCATAAGGGAGAGTCAATCCACATTCTCAGTCAAGAGACATTTGTTTACCATTCGTGGACAGTAGGCTAATGGGACCATGTTGTAACCATGTAGACTGGATTTCATTTGGATTTAATATATTTTCAAGCGTGAGACGCAGGTTAATACAACTACAACATATTATATAGTGTAATGCATGTTTAGCAGGGTCATAGTACTGTCGTTTGCATAGCACATAATTTAAGTAGGTATACTTACTACATCACAAAGGTCTTTACATTTATCTGCATGTTCTGATGCGTTACATCTGGTCTGGACACGTCATACTATATAAACAGTTTTATTATGACACAGAGACATTCCTCCCATCAAAACTTCCTCAACCAAATGGTCTGAATTGCAAATGATTCACGCAAATAGATTTCACGGACAGCACATTGATAGTGGAACGTATAAATACAATATTGAATGATGTTGATGTATGACCTCTAGTCTAGAATATATTTTATCACAGTGAGWCAAGTCGATACATTTTGGATTGGAACATATGTATTGTGTGAAGGATGGCATGTTTAACTTGCGTTAAAACACAAATGGCGGTATCTTTCTGAGGATGTTGACAGTGTTTGTTATCACGTCATTAATAACTGAGTTGTTGAACTTTCCAGTGGAGAGAAAGCGCATCAAACTTCCCCGCCCCGTCTATCGTCAGGCTTCCTTGCGCTTCGTTCTTCAAGTACCTAAGCTTCACCAGACAAGGGAAAGCGCAAATGAGAGTTAAACGACAAATGTAGTAAAACTGAGGGCAAATATAGCAAAATCTTACATGTTATCTATTTGCAGTCATTGACGTAGCGACTTACGGGCTGTCTAGGTATTCGGATCATGGGGGATCTCCTACCCTTCAACAGGCGCATCTCATACCTTGTAAGTATTGTACGGTCCTCTTCTGTACCGCGTCATTTTTGTAGACTTTTTGAACAAACCAACATTTGCGTATGTTTAACCAAGATATTGAGAATTTCCTAAATGTTGTATAAAAAAATGTGGGTTAGATAAAGTGTTAATGATTAAAAAAAAGATATCGAGAATTTCCTCCATTTTGTATTAAAAATGGGGGTTCGATAAATTGATATATTAGTTGTAATTGGAAATGCCTCATGTCTGATTCTCTTCAGACTTTTATATGACGTATAACTTCAAATTATGTTTTTAAAAATGTATGCTCCTCACATGTAATGCAGTGCATTGTGTTACAGCCTAGAAACATCACAATTAAAATGTAATTGGACGCCGTTTCTCCGTGGTTGTTTTGTTTTTGTTGGGCTTCCAGTCTTTAATGGAAGGTTACATGCACATGTGACCATGTGGCTTTACAGTGACGTCTCATATACAGTACATTGCTGCCCAGTAATTAACAGTGGCAGGTAGGCAACAGGAACGCTGAAGAGCAGGTGGCTTCCCTTTTGTCTTGTCCATGAGGAGTTCCCCATATTTGTTAGGTGGATCTCTGAGTCAGTCATGTGGGTATTTTAGTAGGCAATCGTACATGACCTCTTATCATGTGATATCAGCGGTGTGTTTGGCTAAGAACCAATAAGCATACCCATTGGGCACAGACTTCAATTCAACGTCTATTCCACGTTGGTTCAACTTAATTTCATTGAAATACTCCAAGAGACGTATTTGAAATTAAGAAATCATTGAAATGAAGTTGGAACAACGTTGATTCCACCAGTGTGTGCCCAGTGGGTAGCTTCACACACTGTAATTGGGCTGGGTGTCAGGGTGTGATAGTCTACAGACAGTGATCTAGGTGAGTTCAAGCCATCAGTGGTCTATGAACTCTATGACCCCATACCTGGCCTATAGGGAACCTACCTGAGGCTATAACTGGGAAACTGAATTTCACAATGGGAGAGTGAGTCCTCCTCACCGTCTATATTGCTGCACAAAGCATGTTCTACATCACTGCTGGGATTAATGCTCAAGACACCTTGCACTAATGATTCATTGCGGGAACTTGTTAAGCAACTCTGTTAATTGCTTAAGTTTATAGCTAATTTCTCGCTTTTCAAGATGATTTTAGAATGTATTTCGCTGACAGAAAGGAGAGGGAGTTCTGCCAGTGGGTCTCATATTACATCAAGTGTTACTTAGGACCCTGAGTGGTACAAGGACTGTGGGTTCTGATGACGTCAGAACCAGCATCAATTCTTAGTAAATATTATGGGACTGACTGACTGACAACATCCTGACAAATGAACTTGCTTTTCTACTGAAAGCATTTCTGATCCGTTCAGACATTATCAGCCGTCTCTTGGAGTATGTGTGAAGGCTAAGCTAAGTTGAATCTCTAGAATTGTGTTATGGTTTGTTTAGGTTTTAGAAAACATAACATATCTGAGATTGTGTCGCCACCCCCTAAAACAGTGTAACTACACTTTAGTGCAGGTTCCCCATGTGGGTGATTTCCTTTGTCCACCAAAGTTTAGAGAAAAAAATACAAATGTTTTTATTTAAAATGTTAAATTGTTGGACATAAAAACAATGCAAAAAGACCAGCGCCAAGTGATTTTATTTTTGGAAATATGTTCTTAAGTATTCCCACACATAATAGAGAGATACACAACATGACCAAAAGTATGTCGACACCTGCTCGTCGAACATCTCATTCCAAAATGATGGGCATCAATAAGGAGTTGGTCTCCCCTTTGCTGCTATACAGGGCCAACCAGGCAGGATATAACCCCACCCACTTTGCCAAAGCACGGCCCCCACACCACTAGAGGGATGTCTTCAACCACCAACTTACTACCCTGAGACAAGGCCGAGTATAGCCCACGAAGATCTCCCCTACGGCACGAACCCGAGGGGGGCGCCAAACCCGGACAGGAAGAGCACGTCAGTGACTCAACTCACTCAAGTGACGCACCCCTCCTAGGGACGGCATGGAATAGCACCAGTAAGCCAGTGACTCAGCCCCGTAATAGGGTTAGAGGAAGTGAATCCCGGTGGAGAGAGGGGAACCGGCCAGGCATAGACAGCAAGGGTGGTTCGTTGCTCCAGTGCCTTTCCGTTCACCTTCACACCCCTGGGCCAGACTACATTCAATCATAGAACCTACTGAAGAGATGAGTCTTCAATAAAGACTTAAAGGTCGAGGTCTCTCACATGGATAGGCAGACCATTCCATAAAAATTGAGCTCTATAGGAGAAAGCCCTGCCTCCAGCTGTTTGCTTAGAAATTCTAGGGACAATAAGGAGGCCTGCGTCTTGTGACCGTAGCGTACGTGTAGGTATGTATGGCAGGACCAAATGGGAGAGATAGGTAGGAGCAAGCCCATGTAATGCTTTGTAGCTTAGCAGTAAAACCTTTAAATCAGCCCTAGCCTTAACAGGAAGCCTGTGTAGAGAGGCTAGCACTGGAGTAATATGATCACATTTTTGGGTTCTAGTCAAGATTCTAGCAGCCGTGTTTAGCACTAACTTAAGTTTATTTAGTGCTTTATCCGGCTAGCTGGAAAGTAGAGCATTGCAATAGTCTAATCTAGAAGTGACAAAAGCATGGATACATTTTTCTGCATCATTTTTGGACAGAACATTTCAGATTTTTGCAATGTTACGAAGATGGAAAAAAGCTGTCCTTGAAATAGTCTTGATATGTTCGGGGTCCAGAGTAACGCCGATGTCCTTCACAGTTTTATTTGAGATGACTGTACAACCATCAAGATTAGTTGTCAGATCCAACTGAAGATCTCTTTGTTTCTTGTGAGCTAGAACTAGCATCTCTGTTTTCTCTGAGTTTAAAATGTCAAAAATGTGCCGCTATCCACCTCCTTATGTCTGAAACACAGGCTTCCAGGGAGGGCAATTTTGGGGCTTCACCATGTTTCATCAAAATGTACAGCGGTGTATTGTCCGCATAGCAGAAAGGTGGCATCCTATGATGGTGCCACGTTGAAAGTCACTGAGCTCTTTGTACTGCCAATGTTTGTCTCTGGAGATTGCATGGCTATGTGCTCGATTTTATACAACTGTCAGCAATGGGTCTGGCTAAAATAGCTCAATCCACTAATTTGAAGGGGTGTCCACATACTTTTGTATATATTGTGTATATGCGATAGTATACAAATGTAAACAAGGTTTGAAATTATTATGTTTTAGTCAAATATTATATCTGTTTGGGCTTCTTGCGGTCAATTTTCTATCAACAAAATATTTGTAATTATGTTCCAGCCCCCTGACCATCCGCTCAAGAAAAAAATCGTCCCGCGGCTGAATCTATAAATGAACAAATATATAAACGCCAACAATTTAAACGATTTTACTGATTTACAGTTCATTTAAGGATATCAGTCAATTTAAATAAATTATTTAGGTCCTAATCTATGGATTTCAGATGACTGGGTAGGGGTGCAGCCATGGGTGGGCCTGGGAGGGCATAGGCCCACCCGCTGGGGAGGCAGGCCCAGCAAATCAGAATCAGTTTTTTCCCACAAAAGGGCTTTATTACGGACATAAATACTCCTCAGTTTCATCAGCTCTCCGGGTGTCTGGTCTCAGACGATCCCGCAGGTGAAGAAGCCGGATGTGGATGTACTGGGCTGGCGTGGCTAAAAATGGTCTGCGGTTGTGAGGCTGGTTGGACGTACTGCCAAATTCTCTAAAACGATGTTTGAGGTGGCTTATGGTAGAGAAATTAACATTACTTTCTCTGGCAGCACCTCTGGTGGACATTCTTGCAGTCAGCATGACAATTGCACGCTCCCTCAAAACTTGAGACATCTGTGGCATTGTGTTGTGTAACAAAACTGCAAATTTAAGAGTGGCCTTGTCCCCAGCACAAAATGTGCCTGTGTAAGGATCATGCTGTTTAATCAGCTTCTTAATATGCCACACCTGTCAGGTGGTTGGAATATCTTGGCAAAGGAGAAATGCTCACTAACAGGAATGGAAACAAATTTGTGTGCCAAATTTGAGAGAAATAAGCTTTTTGTGCGTATGCAACATTTCTGGGATCTTTTATTTCAGCTCATGAAACATGGGACAAACAAATGTTGTGTTTATATTTTTGTTCAGTGTAGTTGATGATCCCTGCTATAGTGCTTTCAGTGAAGTCTGGAGCTGTGCCAGGCTTTAGATTTTTCTGTTTGCAGTTGTTACTGACCTGGTTTCGAACCGGGGTTATCAATATGACTTTGGCTGTAGGTACCCTAGCAGTTAGCCGAAAGGTCGCTGGGTCGAATCCCTGAGACGACTTGGTGAAAAATCTGTCAATTTGCCCTTGAGCAAGGCACTTAACCCTTATTGCTGCTGTAAGTCGCTCTGGATAAGAGAACGTCTGCTAAATGACTCAAATGTAAAAACTAAACAAATACATGTAAGAAGATCCTGTTAGCCCATTGAGCTAAATCCATATTTTTTATGAATCTTATTGGACCTCAGTGGTTCATGTAAAAACTGTAGGAGGGAAATCATACTGCAATTTACATGGTCACTTTTGAGTAAAGTTTTTTATTAATTACCCTTGAAAATATGTGCATCTGACCTTGTGCTTCATGTAGTATGAAGGATAACACATTATTGCGGAGTCTCCTTGTAGCTTAATAATATCTGACCTTAAGTACTGTATGAAGTATGATAAACTGTTTTACACCATTATTCCAACAACACTATATTAGTAAAAGCTCAATAATAGTAATCATTGCAGGCTGTTTTTGTTCACAATGTCTATAAAAAAAAATCCTATGGTATTGTTTTGAATATGCCAAGAATCTAGCTTCCTTTAGTTATCTTTGGTACCACTGAAACTGTCATTACTACGCCCTATCTATCATCTCCTCATCAGATTGGAAATAACAAATCGTGGGTGTGTTTCCCCTCGATCTAGATAAAGGGTTGCTGTGTGTGCAGGTTGTGAACTTTCCAGACATCAGAAAGTCAATGAACAGTCAACCAACCCGAAAATAACCTCATTGAGGTGCAGTCATAAATATTGATCAGCGTGCAGAATCCTGTTGAGTTCAGATTGGGAAGGTGGTTGTCTCTCTTCCACTTTGTTAGTTAATCATATTAGTGTTGGGCTTGTTGTAAGAGGTTTTGGGAAATGAGCACCAGCTTTACTTTGTTTTTGGTATTTGCTTCTAAAATTAGTCCAGCCTCAGTTTGAAGTCTTTGTGGAGAACAGAACTAGTGAATTGTTCCATTCAATGGCTTCCTGAACAGGGAGGAATATTCATCACCCAACATACCTATCTCAAGTGTGGTTAATGGCTGTATTCTGAGCTGTCAGTCTCACTACTTTGTGTTTACCTTGCTCATTTCCGCTCATTGTACTTCACTGAATGATGGCTAACACTTTCTCTTTTTTTAATTGCATCGGGGACGGACCACTGAAGGACATGCACATTGTGGCAACTCTTTCATATAGGATGTCACAGTATTATAGAACATGATGAATTTAAGTACTATTTCATGGAACTGAATGGAAACCCCATTCTATTTTATGTTATTAACTATCAGAACTGTTAGTAACAGGAATAAGCATCCCTAGTCACACACCTGGCGGTTTATGGCTATGTGTTGCATACCATATGGTTATATACTGTACAGTACTGTATGTCACCTTTGGTAATGTTCTTTCATCCTCTGGCGTGGGGTTTAGTGAGCAGGGCAGCACCTCTCACCTGTAATCGGACAGAAAACACCACTGAGTTGCGTAATGTTTTTACATATCATGTTTAAGATGAGATTGAACTCAGTGTTAAGTATGACTAGCAACATTCCCCTTTAATGACACATTCAATCTTTTCAAAACCAGGTCGCTCTTTTTACTGTGAAAGAATGCACAGTCAGAGTGACATGTTACAGATACAATCTACTGCATCTTGCCTATGCCGTTCTGTACCATCACTCATTCATATATATTTATGTACATATTCTTTATCCCTTTACACTTGTGTGTATAAGGTAGTAGTTGTGGAATTGTTAGGTTAGATTACTCGTTGGTTATTACTGCATTGTCGGAACTAGAAGCACAAGCATTTCGCTACACTCGCATTAACATCTGCTAACCATGTGTATGTGACCATTAACATCTGCTAACCATGTGTATAGTGACCATTAACATCTGCTCAACCATGTGTATGTGACCATTAACATCTGCTAACCATGTGTATGTGACCATTAACATCTGCAACCATGTGTATGTGACCAATTAACATCTGCTAACCATGTGTATGTGACCATTAACATCTGCTCAACCATGTGTATGTGACCATTAACATCTGCTAACCATGTGTATGTGACCATTAACATCTGCTAACATGTGTATGTGACCATTAACATCTGCTAACCATGTGTATGTGACCAATACATTTGATTTGAAGTTGACATGATGTCTTTCAAGCTGTTCAGGGAGGAAGTGACTAATCCATATCATAGAATGCTCTTTTTCCCCACTGTGATATGATTAGCTACCATCCTACTCACGCATACAATCATAACCTTCAGATAAATGGTTTTAGACATTAGAGTTGACCACTCAAGTGAAATTCTCTCATGTGCTTCCTGATTTTATACTGATGATCATCCCTCTGCTTGCTCTCCTATCTCAGCCACCGTATGCTGGTGGTGTTGTTGTTGCCACACACACACACGGTCATAGTAAACATTTCATTACCAAGACTAGGGTTGCTAAGCTACAGCCAATTTACCATAGTTACCGCAATCTTCAGTCATTTTGTTAATTAATAAAAATGATATGGCAAGCTGTCATAACTTAATGTATGCTTGAATAACGTATTTTTTGTATTATTCATATACGGTATAGTATTCATTGTTTATAAATGTGTCCATATTGTCCATTAGGTTTTAGTAGATAGACCATATATGGTTCAAGAGAAAATAGCCTAATTAATGAAAAAAGCATCTAATCAACAATGCCATTATTTTCAATTACCTCTGCAACTTGTCCAACTATTTACTTTTTTCATAACTGCCACCAGTTTGACGCCAAGACATTGACAGCCATCATATTGACATTGTAAAAAAAAATATATATATATATATAGGATATTTAATGCTGAAACCCTCATATTAAACACCAATGGTATTCACTTAGTTGATGATTTATATTTAGGAGAATGTTTTACAGCTTTGTCATCTTATTTTATTTATCATCTTATTTCATGATTTAATATATCTTAAATGTGATAAGGCCCAACAGAGGGCCAGAGATAAGTAGAGACACCTGTCATAATCTAGTACAGCAGTCTTGGATAAGGTTGCAAAGGGAGGGGATATTACTGTAAACTTTCTAAGTTTAACAGTAAACTAACAAAATGTTGGTATCTTTCAAGGATTTTATGTAATCTATCACAAGACATCTAGTGACCCGGGTAAATTTAGAACGTTTCCAGTAAGTACACCCTCCCTTTGCAAACTTATCCAAGACTGCTGTCACACTAAACATTTCAACGAGAGATGCTTTATGGGTGGTGGGGTAATGTCAGAGTCTAGTCCACATGTCTGTAGTTGTCAATGTGAGGACCATGCCCTTCTGGAGTGTGTCTGCGTAGCACACTGGGACCATGCCCTTCTAGACTGTGTCTGAGTAGGACAGTGGGACCATGCCCTTCTAGACTGTGTCTGAGTAGGACGGTGGGACCATGCCCTTCTGGACTGTCCCTCTGAGTAGGACGGTGGGACATACCCTTCTGGAGTGTCTCTGAGTAGGACGGTGGGACATACCCTTCTGGACTGTCTCTGAGTAGAACAGTGGGACCATGCCCTTCTAGACTGTGTCTGAGTAGGACGGTGGAACCATGCCCTTCTGGACTGTCTCTGAGTAGGACGGTGGGACCATACCCTTCTGGAGTGTCTCTGAGTAGGACGGTGGGACCATGCCCTTCTGGACTGTATCTGAGTAGGACGGTGGACCATGCCCTTCTGGACTGTCTCTGAGTAGGACGGTGGAACCATGCGCTTCTGGACTGTCTCTGAGTAGGACGGTGGAACCATGCCCTTCTGGACTGTGTCTGAGTAGGACGGTAGTACCATGCCCTTCTAGACTGTGTCTGAGTAGGACGGTGGAACCATGCCCTTCTGGACTGTGTCTGAGTAGGACGGTAGTACCATGCCCTTCTAGACTGTGTCTGAGTAGGACGGTGGTACCATGCCCTTCTGGACTGTGTCTGAGTAGGACGGTAGTACCATGCCCTTCTGGACTGTATCTGAGTAGGACGGTGGTACCATGCCCTTCTGGACTGTGTCTGAGTAGGACGGTAGTACCATGCCCTTCTGGACTGTATCTGAGTAGGACGGTAGTACCATGCCCTCTAGTCTGTATCTGAGTAGGACGGTGGGACCATGCCCTTTCTGGACTGTGTCTGAGTAGGACAGTGGACAATGCCCTTCTGGACTGTGTCTGAGTAGGACGGTGGGACCATGCCCTTCTGGACTGTGTCTGAGTAGGACGCTGGGACATGCCCTTCTGGAGTGTGTCTGAGTAGGACGGTGGGACCATGCCCTTCTGGACTGTGTCTGAGTAGGATGGTGGGACCGCTCTGGACTGTGTCTGAGTAGGACGCTGGACCATGCCTTCTGGAGTGTGTCTGAGTAGGACAGTGGGACAATGCCCTTCTGGACTGTGTCTGAGTAGGACGGTGGTACCATGCCCTTCTGGACTGTCTCTGAGTAGGACGGTGGGACCATACCCTTCTGGACTGTCTCTGAGTAGGACGGTGGGACCATACCCTTCTGGACTGTGTCTGAGTAGGACGGTGGGACCATGCCCTTCTGGGGGTGTCTGAGTAGACGGTGGTACCATGCCCTTCTGGACTGTCTCTGAGTAGGACGGTGGAACCATGGCATGTACTGCAGAGGAGTCTGGTGGGAGGAGCTATAGGAGGAAGGGCTCATTGTAATGGCTGGAATGGAATTAATGGAACGGAGTCAAACACGTGGTTTCCATATGTTTGATGTGTTTGATACCGTTCCATTACTTCCATTCCAGCCATTACAATGCGTCTGTCATCCTATAACTCCTCCCACAGCCTCGTCTGATGTAGTGAGATCTGATAGGAACATCTGAACAGATTGAGCAGATGAGAGCTGTCGTTAAAGCTGATATGAATAGGATATGGTGTAATATACAAATGAGTCTATCATAACGCACACACATCTAGATGTTCCCTCTGTTTGATGGGTTCTCAGTTTGATGGGTTCTCAGTTTGATGTTCCCTCAGTTTGATGGGTTATCAGTTTGATGGGTTATCAGTTTGATGGGTTCTCAGTTTGATGGGTTCTCCGTTTGATGGGTTTTCAGTTTGATGGGTTCTCTGTTTGATGAATTCTCAGTTTGATGGGTTATCAGTTTGATGGGTTATCAGTTTGATGGGTTATCAGTTTGATGGGTTCTCAGTTTGATGGGTTTTCAGTTTGATGGGTTCTCAGTTTGTAACTTGTACACCACAGTGTACTATATCAGTTAGGGGTGATGTCTTGCCATCACAGGAGGTTGGTGGCACCTTAATTGGGGAGGACAGGCTCGTAGGTATTGCCTGGGGCGGAATCAGTGGAATGGTTTTCAAATACACCATGTGTTTGATGCCATTTCATTTACTCCGTTCCAGACATTATTATGAGCCATCCTCCCCTCACCAGCCTCCACTGCTTGCCATGTATACAGTACATAACCCACTTATCTTGTCATCTTAATCAGAGTGGGCTGTAAACAAATACCCTGTAATCGTGTGGACAGATGCTACAGCCTGTTATGTAAATATATGTAAAACTGCAAGGTGGGAAGTAAACCATTACGTGGTTGCTAAGTTACCTACCAGACGTATTCAATCTTGGAAATGGTTTTATAGATGGCTTTATTTGACTTTCTGACTGTATCCCAACCCCGGACTGACACCTGCTCAAGCCTCAACCATTATTTATTATTTATTATTATTTTATCAGGCAAGTCAGTTAAGAACAAATTCTTATTATACAATGACGGCCAACTCCGGGCCAAACCCTCCCCTAACCCGCTGCGCCACTCGGATGTAGGGAGCTATAAGCGGTATGAGGCAGTACCTTTATTCACTTTGAGCTTCACCTCTGAGTTTGATTTGTACAAATAATAGAACAAGAAGAATGTATCTTATTTTCCTTCCTCTCGACCACTTTCTCATATCAGCAAAACCGACGCCAATCTTCACAACATATCACGTGTATCCACACGATAAGATGTAATGTTGATGAACCGGATTGTTTGGGCAGACTTATCATCCCATTTACTCTGTGTTCAATCTCACATTGTGTAAACGTGTGATAACGTGCTGTGATGTATTACTGGGTGTTGATGCCTCCCAGCTGTGGATAATTAACACCAAACGTGTGTGTGTGTGTGTTTGGCCTTTATGGGTTGGCACACAGAGAAGGGAGATTAAACACATTCTCTGGCTACAGCAGAGATCTTGGCTCCAGTGGACAGAACATGGAGAGAATCGCAACAGAGACAATCTTTTGTTTGTTGATTAGGGAAGGAAGTACTACACAGTATCAGTCACTTGTGTAGCCGATGGAGGGTAGGACTGGGGGAAAATGACTCAATGATTCAACACCCTACAAGGGGAGGAACCCTCACAATGAGCTGAGGTAAACACTGTAATGTCAGGAAACATGGTTGATACTGTAGAATGGATAGATCTCCCTTAGATCTCCCTTAAATCTCCGTTAGATCTCCCTTAAATCTGTTAGATCTCCATTAAATCTCCCTTAGATCTCTGTTAGATCTCTGTTAGATCTATGTTAGATTCCCTTAGATCTCTGTTAGATTCCGTAAGATCTCCGTTAGATCTTATGTTAGATCTCCATTAAATCTCCGCTTTAGATCTGCTCCTCTGATCTCCGTTAGATTCTCCGTTAGATCTCTGTTAATTCCTTAAAATCTGTAGACTCCATTAATCTCCCTTAATCTCCTTAGATCTCCCTTAGATCTCCCTGTTAGATCTCCATTAGATCTCCCTTAGATCCGTTATAGATCTCCCTTAGATCTCTGTTAGATGTCCCTTAGATCTCCTTAAATCGTAATCTTGTAGATACCGTTAACTCCTTAGATCCATTAGATCTCCCTTAGATTCTCTGTTTAGATCTCCTTAGATCGTTTAGATCTCTCGGCTTAGATCTCCCTTAATTCTGTAGATCTCAGATCTCTTAGATCTCCTAGATCTCTGTTAGATCTCCCTTAGATCTCCGTTAGATCTCCATTTAAGATCTCTGCTAGATCTCCCTTAGATCTCTGTTAGATTCTCCGTAGATCTCTGTTAGATCTTCCTTAGATCTTCGTTTAGATCTCCGTTAGATCTCCGTTGATCTCCTTAGATCGTCTGTTAGATCTCTAGTACCTTAAGAATCTCCCGTGATACTTCGCGTGTTAGATCTTCTTGTTAGATCTCTTAAGATCTCCTTTTTCTAGTTAGATCTCGTGCCCCTTAGAATCTCGTGTTAGATCTCCTAGATTTTAGGATCTGTGATCTTTTAGATCTCCGTTACGATCTCCCTTAAGATCTCTTGTAGATCTCCTTAGACTTCGTTAGATCAGTGTCGTTCCTTAGATCTCGTTAGTTCTCTGTAGATCTCGCCTTAGATCTCTGTTAGATCTCCCTTAGATCTCTGTTAGATCTCCCTTAGATCTCCGTTAGATCTCCCAAGTACGCCTAGAGTCTATGTTTGTTGGTTTCCTCAACAGAAAAAAAACAAGTTATTCTATTCTATGCTGTTATATTTCTACTCTCCATCCCCAGAACCTCTGATTGCAGTTGAGGTGTTAGCCAATGCCATAGAGGTGAAGCATGCCTGAGCAGAGCTGTTAGATGTACATGTCTGTCCATGGTTCAGTATCAGGTGCGTGATATTAACTCAGTTAAGTAGTTAGACTTTGTGAAGTAAAGACATTTCTCTCCCAACAGGAGAGAATAAGCTACTGTACAGTAGTGTAGGCAAAGCCTGATAATGAGCCCGTAAGCCGATTCGGAGCATGGCTCATATGAGATCAAAGGAAGTCTAATCTGCTGGCTGGATTTATTAGAGAGATGCTCCGAGGTCAGGGTTTTCAGCTGCGAGTGAGGACTCCTGGTTTCCTAGTCTGGTAGATCACAACAGGGGTTCATCCTATTAACTAACTCAGCAGAGTCCTTTTCATCATAGATCATTAACTGTTATTTTGTTAGTCTTGGATTTGCATTATAAAAGTAAGTCAGTGTGTTTCCTCAAGCCTGAAATGTTAGTCAAATTGTATTGTATAGAATGTTCTCCACGCATGGTGGTGGCTGGATGAATATGGAACTCTCTTCATGTCATAGTTCTTGGATACTGTCAGACGATATTGAATTTACACTTAACACCATCTCAACATTAGACAGAGAGAGTTGGCCTACAGTATGTCAGCAGCACTTACCGCTCCAACCAGAGCTGGGAGAGGCTTTAATGAGGCTTGAAACACAGGGCTCAATGTCTGACATTCCTAAGCATGGATGGTGCTCTGGCAAGCTCTCTCACAGTGGGAGTTTCAGCCCATCCAGCTGTGTTATTCACCAAGTTCTCCAGTCAGAGAGGAAATTACAACAACTAGGCTTTTATTGATGGCCTTTTGAAACCATGGACTGTGACCTCATTATAGACCAGGGGAGATGACGGGAGAGAGACATATTTGGTAATGGCTGAGTAAATGGGTTTCACTTAACAGAACAGGCTCTTTATACTGTTAGGCCTATGTTGCTACCTACAAGCTTCTCATTTAGGAGGTCGGGAGATAATGTGTTTTAAATTCTAGTTTTGCTCTTGTGTCTCGCTTGTAAAGGTTTGTTCAGTTTGCGGGAGGTACATGAGTCTGTTTCCTTTTAGAGTGGTTGGCATGACCCAGTTTTTACATTCTCTTCCCTTAGTGGGCAAAAGAACCATCTGTCTTCAGGGAGATCCGTCGTCAGGGAGATCCGTAGTCAGGGAGATCCTTTGTCAGGGAGATCCTTTGTCAGGGAGATCCGTCGTCAGGGAGATCCGTCGTCAGGGAGATCCCTCGTCAGGGAGATCCGTCGTCAGGGAGATCCGTTGTCAGGGAGATCCGTCGTCAGGGAGATTATTCACATGAACTCTGGTTCATACTTACTGACAGAGTTGAAAGAAAGAAGAATTTGTATGTTCCGTAAATAATTTGTTGTACAATAGAAACCAAACTAGATCTGAACACATATTAGGTTAAAACCAACTGGCTTCTTGACTCTCTGGAGGATCTCATCTTTAGTAATCATGGGAATTGTCAAATGATTGATGTGCTCCAGTTTCTCAACTGTCAGGTCAGGCAGAAATATCTGTTGCTTTACAAATGCATGACCAGTCAGGTACTTCCACAGTAACAGTCCTGATAGATGTGTCTGATGTGTGTATGTGTGTGTGTGTCCCTTGTTTCCTCTCTGACGTGTGTGTGTCCTGTCTCCTCACCACAGGGTGCCTTCACGTGGAACAGCATGTCGGGGCGGAGCGTTCGTCTGAAGCCCGTGCCCCTCCAGAGCCTCTCAGAGCTGGAGAGAGTCCGCCTGCAAGAAGTGGCTTTCAGCAGGCTGCTCCAGGACTACAACCTGGGCTGCCAGATCACCATCCCCAAAGGTACTCTACTATTCAGGCTTGGAGGCCATCTAACATCCACTATCTCCTGATCTCTCCATTCAACGAGCAAAGCTACTTGGAAAACATTCTTGTCACAACAAGTCTGAATGTTACACAACAGATACTGACACCAAAACTGAATGTAATATATCATTTCTAGTTTATTCTGTGTATTTACATAGGATGTCCTGTGTATTTAGCGTTTTCATGGATAGGAATTTGTGAAACCCTGTTTTAACTGTGTATTTGTATAGAAGATAGTAACTTAAAGGTATGTAGCTGTAGGAGTTATTTATTTCAACTGTCTTGTCGTGTTGTGAGGTTGTCTATCTTCACCTCATGGTCTGTTTCTGGTCAGCCAGGCTCTGTCTTGGATTACATTCCCCCATGTGCTCCTGCCTTAACTATTCTGGGCTAACATGGGACCCTATAGACACGCACTGACATCAACAGTCACTGGCAATAACTACAGAATTACAACTTTAGAAAATACTAGCATGAAAAGTAAACAGTCAACTGTAGGAAAAACACATGAAATGTAATCTGAAATAGCAGCAGACTTTAGAACCACCCTTTCTACATATGGATTTAGTTAAGAAAGACAGGACACAGTTTATCCGGCCATGTTTTTGTGTGGAATGTCACATGTGACTTTAACAGTGCTATTGAAAATTAGGAGCAGGATTCATATTCCACATTTTAAATATTACATGATGTATGCTTGGGTTGTCTGTTTAAGGATATTTTGAGGCCTTTCTTTCAGATTGTGATGAGTGATGAGAACATTTGTGTATGGTAATGCAATATTGAGTCATGAAGTTACGTGTTACAAGCATGGTAGAATGCAGTAGAATGTGGTAGAATGTTATGAAGTGTTTTCTTTTTTTTCTTTTCTTAGATGGTCAAAAGCGTAAGAAGTCCCTCAGGAGGAAGTTGGATTCACTGGCCAAAGAGATGAGTAAAGACAAAGGTAATTACATTAATTAGTCACATGAATTAGCTATGTTTATTTTATGTAGTAATATGTCTCAAGTAGGGCTGCAGAAAATGGGAAAAACATTTCATTGCGATTTTTTTTTTGTTAACCAAATACTGCTTTTGCAATTTGACTTGCGATATAGATCAAAACACTTTGGTGAACTGTTGGAATCATAGAAATACAATGATTTATATTAAGAAGCACAATGGAGAGCACCATCGTTCTTGTTTGGAACAATGTGTCGACTGCATTTGACCTAACAGAACAGCATGCAAACGTATATTGGATCTAACAGCAGAGGAAGTGTACTGCTTGAGTGACAGGGGGCAGGGCTTGGTGTGTGTGTGGGAAGCAGCCGCTAGAGGAGAGAGACAACAAACGAGTAAACTATAAAAACGGACATTACACACTGCTGAGTGGCGTTTCAAAATATTGCATGTGATATGGATATTACACATGTCAATAGTGCAGCCCTAGTCTCAAAATACCCTCAGAACACAGGAGGTTGGTGGCAGCTTAATTGGGGAGGACGGGCACATGGTAATGGTGAGAGCTGGTTTGCATGGGTTTGATGCATCATGGGTTTGATCATGGGTTTGATGCCATTCCAGACTGCCCGTTCCATGATCTCGCCATCACGGTTGACAACTCCATTGTGTCCTCCTCCCAGAGCGCTAAGAACCTTGGCGTGATCCTGGACAACACCCTGTCGTTCTCAACTCACATCAAGGCGGTGACCCGTTCCTGTAGGTTCATGCTCTACAACATTCGCAGAGTACGACCCTGCCTCACACAGGAAGCGGCGCAGGTCCTAATCCAGGCACTTGTCATCTCCCGTCTGGATTATTGCAACTCGCTGTTGGCTGGGCTCCCTGCCTGTGCCATTAAACCCCTACAACTCATCCAGAACGCCGCAGCCCGTCTGGTGTTCAACCTTCCCAAGTTCTCTCACGTCACCCCGCTCCTCCGCTCTCTCCACTGGCTTCCAGTTGAAGCTCGCATCCGCTACAAGACCATGGTGCTTGCCTACGGAGCTGTGAGGGGAACGGCACCTCCGTACCTTCAGGCTCTGATCAGGCCCTACACCCAAACAAGGGCACTGCGTTCATCCACCTCTGGCCTGCTCGCCTCCCTACCTCTGAGGAAGTACAGTTCCCGCTCAGCCCAGTCAAAACTGTTCGCTGCTCTGGCACCCCAATGGTGGAACAAACTCCCTCACGACGCCAGGTCAGCGGAGTCAATCACCACCTTCCGGAGACACCTGAAACCCCACCTCTTTAAGGAATACCTAGGATAAAGTAATCCTCCTAATCACCCCACCCCTCCCCCTTAAAAGAGTTAGATGCACTATTGTAAAGTGGTTGTTCCACTGGATTTCATAAGGTGAATGCACCAATTTGTAAGTCGCTCTGGATAAGAGCGTCTGCTAAATGACTTAAATGTAAATGTAAATTTGCTCCGTTCCAGCCATTATTATTATCCGTCCTCCTCTCAGCAGCATCCACTGCCTCGGAAAGTATGTATAAAAGGAGAGACATTTCACTTTGCCATACCATACAATGACAATATTGGGGGATTCTCAAATTCTCTCCATCACTACAGCATATTTGAGAAAAGTGTCTTACACGCAGTCAGTGATAATATTGATGTTGATCTTTCAGTGTAGATAAACATGGCTCTTTTTAGTTCGAGGCTGTGGGATAGACACTGAGTCCTCTAGACCTTTGTTCATGTCCAGCTGGGTTCCGTTATCTCACACACTGGCCGGGCCATCCGTTGACTCTTTGATCTGTTTCACTGGAGCTATGTGGAGCTCACTAGAGCAAGCATTCTCAGCTGTTTCAACCCGCCGAGCTTTGAGGGGAAAATATACAGTAGGAGCCTCCTCCTGAAAGAGCCAGGGCTGCTTCAACACCTGGACCACAGGAGGTTGGTGGCACCTTAATTTGGGAGGACGTGCTCCATCAGTGGAATGGTATCAAATACATCAAATACATGGTTTGCATGGGTTTGATGCCATTCCATTTGCTCCGTTCCGGCCATTATTATGAGCCGTTCTCCCCTCAGCAGCCTCCACTGAACAGCACTGCCAACTGCTGCCCAGCCTCCTGCAACAATGTTCACAGGAATGTGAGTTCTCTCTGTCGCCTGGGCGGTCAAGGAAAGAACATAAACAATCTTGAGAGGTGGCTCGGTCATCCTAGCCTAACCTCAGTCATCCCAGCCTAACCTCAGTCATCCCAGCCTAACCTCAGTCATCCCAGCCTGACCTCAGTCATCCTAGCCTAACCTCAGTCATCCCAGCCTAACCTCAGTCATCCCAGCCTAACCTCGGTCATCCTAGCCTAACCTCAGTCATCCCAGCCTAACCTCAGTCATCCCAGCCTAACCTCAGTCATCCCAGCCTAACCTCAGTCATCCCAGCCTAACCTCAGTCCACACACACCCCCAGAGGTAGAGACACCTCCGGTCCCATTTGCCTTCAAAGTATGAAGTAACCGTACTCTCAAGCGCTAAACTGTATAGTGAGAGGGCCTGACTACTTATACCTAAGGCCACATACTTCCTTTATCTCAGATCAATAATAAATCACCAAGGTCAAAACTTTCCACTCATAGCGCTCTCAACTTGAGAACCAATCTCAGTTCACATCTATATCAGCCTAAACCCTCAGTCATCCCAAAAGCTATCTTGAAAGCGTCCCTCTAGTCATGGACACATAGCACGCTGTATTAACACCGTTAAAGTCACAGTAGCTCCATATCCCCGTAAATGTCATACCTCAGTCAATCACTATCGCCCACGCACGATGGTGGAACCCGCATAATCCTAGTGGTCGAGGAATTCCCAGCTGCTCTACTTACCTCACAGTCACATGGCAGCAGGACACATGAGAGAAGAGCCAGCTGCGAGTCATCCCAGCCTAACCTGCGGTGGCTATGTGCGCCTTGCTAGCATTGATTCTGCCTCGAGGTTACGAGTCACCCATGGAAGCACTGACTCAGAGGTGTCAGTGCTGGATGACTGACGCCGGTTCTGAGAGACCTGCACAAGATCGCATACTGAGGTTAGCGCCCTAGCGCTAACCGCACGCGTTAGTGCCGGTCTCATGGGCATGACTGAGGCCCAGCCTAACCTCCAGTCAATCCCAGCCTAACCTCCCCAGTACATCCCAGGGCCTTAACCTCAGTCATCCCAGCCTAACCTCAGTCATATCCCTCAGCCTAACCTTCAGTCATCCCAGCCTACCTCAGTCATCCCAGCCTAACCATCAGTCATCCCAGCCTAACACTCAGTCATCCCGCGCTTACCTCCAGTCATCT
>NW_019942557.1:724048-767427 GCF_002910315.2 Salvelinus sp. IW2-2015 | reverse complement strand
CAGCCTAACCGCAGTCATCCCAGCCTGACCTCAGTCATCCCAGCCTAACCTCAGGCATGGACAACCACCCCCGCTCTCTTTTCATTTTCTCTCCTTGTGTTTAAAGAGACAAATCCCAAAGTATGCGTCCCCTGACTGGGGATAGTGTATACATGGTACGGATACTGTTTACGTTAAACACTGCATTTCCCCAAGGGCCTTTAGATAAGTTTTTATATAGATAAGAGTTTTCAATTAGAGGGCCTATGGGAAATTTAATTATTTATTTATTTAAATAAGGAAGCATAGTTTATAGCCATCCAGGCTTCACTATACAGTTACAGTACGTTACTTCATACTTTGAAGCAAGTCTTGGGATTTACCATTGAATTTAATTGAATGCTGAATATATGAATATTAACTCTGGGTCCTCCCCTTTCCCCCCCTTATCCGTCCTTCGCATCATAGAGTCAACGCCCCAGGCCTTCGGCATACTGCTGTCGCAGGTGATCTCTAACGATCGCGCCCACAAGCAGCGTCAGGAGCCCCAGCGCGAGGAGCACCGTGACCCCAGTGACCTGGTGTCCTCCCTGCTACACCTCACCTCACGGAAGAGCACCAAAGACAAGGAGCTGTCCAGCAGCAACTCGTCTCTCAGCTCCACCTCTGAGACGGCCACTGAGTCACCCTCACCCAGCACACCCGAAGCAGCACCACACACCCGCAGGAGGGTAGGTTTTTACCTGTGGGGGCTGTTCTAACAAACCTATATAATGAGTCTGAATGTATTCTGTTATATCCAAACCAACTTGTTCATATAACTTGATGGGCAGAGGTAGAAATACTGTTGGCCCGGCTCCCACTTCACTTCAATGTATGCCATCCACTTACAGTGCGTTTGGAAAGTATTCAGACCCCTACCCCTTTTCCACATTTTGTTACGTTACAGCCTTATTCTAAAATTGATTAAATAAAACTTTTTCTTCATCAATCTACACACAATACCCCATAATGACAAAGCGAAAACAGTATTTCAAGAAATTTATTTACATAAGTATTCAGACCCTTTGGTATCAAACTCGAAATTGAGCTCAGGTGCATCCTGTTCCATTGATCATCCTTGAGATGTTTCTACAACTTGATTGGAGTCCACCTGTGGTAAATTCAACTGATTGGACATGATTTGGAAAGGCACACACCTGTCTATATAAGGTCCCACAGTTGACAGCGCATGTCAGAGCAAAAACCAAGCAATGAGGTCGAAGAAATTGTCCATAGAGCTCAGAGACAGGATTGTGTCGAGGCACAGATCTGGGGAAGGGTACCAAAACATTTCAGCAGCATTAAAGGTCCCCAAGAACACAGTGGCCTCCATCATTCTTAAATGGAAGAAGTTTGGAACCACCAAGACTCTTCCTTGAGCTGGCCGCCTGGCTAAACTGAGCAATCGGGGGAGAAGGGCCTTGGTCAGGGAGGTGACCAAGAACCCGATGATCACTCTGACAGACCTCCAGAGTTCGTCTGTGGAGATGCGAGAACCTTCCAGAAGGACAACCATCTTTGCAGCACTCCACCAATCAGGCCTTGATGAAAACCTGCTCCAGAGCTCTCAGGACCTCAGACTGGGGTGAAGGTTCACCTTCCAACAGGATAATGACCTTAAGCACACAGCCAAGACAACGCATTAGTGGTTTCGGGACAAGTCTCTGAATGTCCTTGAGTGGCACAACCTGAGCCCGGACTTGAACCCGATCGAACATCCCTGGAGAGACCTGAAAATAGCTGTGTCCCCATCCAACCTGACAGAGCTTGAGAGGATCTGCAGAGAAGAATGGGATTAACTCCCCAAATACAGGTGTGCCAAGCTTGTAGCGTCATCCCCAAAAAGACTCGAGGCTGTAATCGCTGCCAAAGGTGCTTCAACAAAGTACTGAGTAAAGGGTCTGAATACTTTTGTAAATGTAATATTTTTTATTTTATTTTTTAAATATATTTGCAAAAAAATTCCAAAAGCATGTTTTTTCTTTGTCATTATGGGGTATTGTTTATAGATTGAATACATTTTAGAATAAGACTGTAACATATCAAAATGTGGAAAAAGTGAAGGGGTCTATATACTTTCCAAATACACTGTATATAATCCATCATTCCATGCCATGCACTTGTCGCCATATGCTATCCATCACCTCTCCATATGGCTGTACTGTACTGTACTCACTCAACTATGTGTATCTGGCAGGGAGGAGTGTCTGTGGATTGCATCACTGACCTTGATGACAATCAGTCTCGCCTGCTGGAAGCCCTGCAGCTGTCCCTACCAGCCGAGACACCCAGCAACAGGAAGAAGCAGAGGGACAAGAAGCTAAGCCTCAACCCCATCTATAGACAGGTTCCCAGGGTGTTGGAGATGTGCTGCCTGCATCTGGAGAAATATGGTACACACAAAGGAATTGCTGTCATTCTTCAGAAAGTTCTACGCATATTGGGCCCGATTCACAGTTGAGATGAGCGCAGACAACACAGACATTCATGTAAATCGTTCACTGAAGTCAATGGAGGATATGACTTGCAGAGGATTGTTAATCGTGACTGGAGTTTATGTACACGTTTTACCTGTTGGTGTCACAGCAAATTTGCCCTTTATTTCTCCATGTAATTTAGGTCTACAGACAGTTGGCATCTTCCGTGTAGGGAGCTCAAAGAAGAGAGTGCGGCAGGTGAGGTTTCTCTGCAAAATGCTGATGAACAAATCGATGAGGTGCTCATCAAACACACTGTGAAATTCCTAGTGTGATTCTAGTGTTAAACTGTGGAGGGTGGGATGTTGTCTCCAGTATGATTCTAGTGTTAAACTGTGGAGGGTGGGATGTTGTCTGAAGTATGATTCTAGTGTTAAACTGTGGAGGGTGGGATTTTGTCTCCAGTATGATTTCTAGTGTTAAACCCTGTGGAGGGTTGGATGTTGTCTCCAGTGTGGATTAGTGTTAAACTGTGGAGGGTGGGATGTTGTCTCCAGTATGATTCTATGTTAAAACCTGTGGAGGGTGGGATGTTGTCTCCAGTATGATTCTAAGTGTTTAAACTGTGGAGGGTGGGGATGTTGTCTCAGTATGCATTCTAGTGTTAAACTGTGGAGGGTGGGAATGTTGTCTCAAGATGATTCTAGTGTTAACTGTGGAGGGTGGGATGTTGTCTCCAGTATGATTCTAGTGTTAAACGTGGAGGGTGGGATGTTGTCTCCCAGATGATTCAGTGTTAAACCTGTGGAGGGTGGAATGTTGTCTCCAGTTATGATTCTAGTGTTAAAACTGTGGGAGGGTGGGAATGTTGTTCAGTGTGATTCTAGTGTTAAACTGATGAGGGTGGATGTTGCTCCCAGTGTATGATTCTAAGTGTTTAAACTGTGGAGGGTGGGATGTTGTCTCAAGTATGATTCTAGTGTTAAACTGTGGAGTGTGGATGTTGGGATGTTGTTTTCCAGCTCAAAGAGCAGTGGTGACCTGGGAGTGGAGGTCCACGCTGGACGAGGCTAACAGTGTCCATGATGTAGCCGCACTGCTTAAGGAGTTCCTGAGGATAGTGCTGAACCCCTGCTGACCAGAGGCTCTCTACACGCATTCCTCAACACCATGTGTGAGGAACACACACACACACAGAACAGAACAGACAGACAGACAGACAGACAGACAGACAGACAGACAGACAGACAGACAGACAGACAGACAGACAGACAGACAGACAGACAGACAGACAGACACAAACACATTACTAAACCCATACTTTACGCTCACATCTAAACCTCATACCACAATATGACACACAATCTCACCACTAGGGTTTAGTTACGCTTACAGTGCCATGCAAAAGTATTCATCCCCCTTAGCGTTTTTCCAATTTTGTGATTTTTATTTGGATTTCATGTATTCACAAAATGGACCAAATTGGTGAAGCGAAATGAAAAAAATAACTTGTTTAAAAAAATTAAAAACAGAAAAGTGTTTCTTGCATATGTATTCGCCCCCTTTGCTATGAAGCCCCTAAATAAGATCTGGTGCAGCCAATTACCTTCAGAAGTCACATAATTGGTTAAATAAGGTCCACCTGTGTGCAATCAGAGAGGCAACAAAGAGACCAAAGATGACCCTAAAGGATCTGCAAAGCTCCACAGCGGAGATTGGAGTATCTGTCCATAGGACCACTTTAAGCCATATATTCCACAGAGCTGGGCTTTACGGATGAGTGGGCAGAAAAAAGCCATTGCTTAAAGAAAAACACGTTTGGTGTTTGCCAAAAGGCATGTGGGCGACTCCCCAAACATATGGAAGAAGGTACAGATGAGACTAAAATTGAGCTTTTTGGCCATCAAGGAAAACGCTATGTCTGGCGCAAACCCAACACCTCTCATCACCCCGAGAACATCATCCCCACAGTGAAGCATGGTGGTGGCAGCATCATGCTGTGGGGATGTTTTTCAATGGCTGGGACTGGGAAACTAGTCAGAATTGAAGGAATGATGGATGGTGCTAAATACAGGGAATTTCTTGAGGGAAACCTGTTTCAGTCTTCCAGAAATTTGAGACTGGGACGGAGGTTCACCTTCCAGCAGGACAATGTCCCTAAGCATACTGCTAAAGCAACACTTGAGTGGTTTAAGGGGAAATGTTCAAATGTCTTGGAATGGCATAGTCAAAGCCCAGACCTCAATCCAATTGAGAATCTGTGGTATGACTTAAAGATTGCTGTACACCAGTGGAACCCATCCAACTTGAAGGAGCTGGAGCAGTTTTTCCTTGAAGAATGAGCAACAATCCCAGTGGTTAGATGTGCCAAGCTTATAGAGACGTACCCCAAGAGACTTGCAACTGTAATTGCGGCTCTACAAAGTATTGACTTTGTTGTGGTGAATAGTTATGCACACTCAAGTTTTCAGTTTTTTTGTCTTATTTCTTGTTTGTTTCACAATAAAAAAGAATTTGCATCTTCAAAGTGGTAGGCCTGTTGTGTAAATCAAATGATACAAACCCCCCAAAAAATCTATTTTAATTCCAGGTTGTAAGGCAACAAAATAGGAAAAATGCCAAAGGGGATGAATACTTTCGCAAGCCACTGTACACTACAGTAGTTTGTTTTTAAGAAAGCATACACTTCATACACCTGACTCATTTACATTTACATTTTAGTCATTTAGCAGACGCTCTTATCCAGAGCGACTTACCGTCTGTATTGGAAAATGTGTCTGTACCTGTATCTGTGAAGATGAGAGGGAGTTGTGTTGATGGTTGTCCTCCTCTGCAGTACTGGATCATCCAGACCAGGAGAGCACCATCCAGCTACTGGTGTATCTGCTGCCACCATGCAACAGTGACACCCTGCAACGCCTCCTGGAGTTCCTGGCCACGGTGACCGCCCACGCAGAGGACAGTCAGGACAGGGATGGACATGAGGTGAGGAATGGACAGGGCAGGCAAGGACAGTGCAGGGAAGGACAGGACATGAGGGTAGGACACAGCAGGACAGGAGGACAGGATAGAGAGGACAGGATAGGAAGACTGGAGGACAGGGCAGGAGGACAGGACATGAGGGCAGGGCACGGCAGGACAGTAGGACAGGATAGGAGGACAGGATAGGAAGACTGGAGGACAGGGCAGGAGGACAGGACATGAGGGCAGAACAGTAGGACAGGATAGGAGGACAGGATAGGAGGACAGGATAGTAAGACTGGAGGACAGGGCAGGAGGACAGGACATGAGGGCAGGACACGTTAGGACATGAGGAAAGGGCAGGAGGACAGGGCAGAGCATGACAGGATGAGAGGTCAGTAGTGTAATTAATTCACTCAAGTTTACGGTCCTTTTTCTCATTTTGTCTGTGATCAACTTTCATAGATGAATGTTGTAGTTTTTCCAATGTTGGTTATATATGATTCATGACTAGATCATGAGTCATATTCATCTATCGAAATACTGCAAGCATTTCACATTACAGCACAGACTACATTGTCATTAGCATGTCAGTAATAGTACTTCCCCAAACGAGTGCAGAGAGGATGTGAAGGATCTTTTTACATTCTAACAAATTGACGGACCTTATAGCTTTATTCATGTTGACAAGAGCGGCTTAAGTGCGTATTAATTCCCACACTCCTCTCGGTTTGAATATGTATACACCTCTGTGTGTCAGAAGAGTCAGCCATGTGCATGAATTGTTTTCTATTGCTACCATAATCATAATTGATTTTTAAAAAATATCTGTATTAATGACTGCTTATCCATGTTAATTTTTCATTCAACTTAAAGAAAGACCAGAAAGTCATCTGACGTTTTTATTAAGCGTTACCTTAACTAATCCTTCCAGTTAACCTCCATCAACCTAACCTTCAGCATAGTCCTGATTTTTCCTGTAACCACAAAAGATCAGACGAAAATGTCTTGCTAACAATCACATACTTGGCCTGTGAGGCTGTGAGTTGTGGGGCTGCCGGCCAGACAGCCAGAATGAGATCAATTCAGGCTTCATTATCCTGTTATTACTGGGGATTTCATGACGATGCATAACAAACTGTTCATGTCCTACCGAGCAGAAGGAGCTCATGTTTGCCAGCACAGGCAGGAGAGCTTCTCAGAAAGGTGTGTGTGTGTGTGTGTGTATGTATGTTTTTGTGCTCATTGTCCCACTGCTGTCTTTAGATCACAGGGAACAAGATGACATCACTCAACTTGGCCACCGTCTTTGGGCCCAACCTTCTACACAAACAGAAGAGCTCGGACAAGGAGTTTACTGTTCAGAGTTTTGCCCGCGCCGAGGAGAGTACAGCCATCATTGGCGTGGTACACAGCATGATCACCACGTATGAGACCCTCTTCATGGTAAGCTATCCACTTATGGAAAACACTGTAACATGGCACCAATAGATGGATATATATAAGTGTTTATCACACTAGATAGAGAACAGAGTACAAAATTGGCACAGCTGACAAACAATTGAACTCTCTTAGTCACTGCTCTCCTTTCCGAGAATAATTGTTCTTAGGGGAATTGTGCTTAAAGGGATACTTTGGGAATTTGGCAATTAGGCCTGTTATCTACTTCCCCATGGATTACATTTTTATGAAGGAAATTAGAGGTAGTTTCGCGAGTCAGTGCTAACTAGCGTTAGCGCAATGACTCGAAGTCTATGGTATCTGCTAGCATTTACCATAGACTTCCAGTCATTGTGGTAACGCTACTGTAGTTAGTCATTGCAGTAGTTCTAGTTAGGAATGTCCTTCAAACTGCACGCAGAGACAAATAAAAATGGTAAACACAAATTCATCTGACTCTGGGGAAGTAGATAAAAGGACCTCATTGCCAAAATACAGATGTATCCCTTTAATAGAGTGGCTCCATCTAATGAAATGTAAACATGCACTTTATACGTTTTGGAGAAAGCCTAAGCCTTGTAAAACCAAGCTCCACAGAGAAGATCATCAACTCGTGCCTTTGTTTTTCCCTCCTGTACGGGTCCTTATAAGGTCCAGGAAAAGGAGGACTATGGATTTGGACATACTGATTACAGTGTCTTTACAGTTTCTTTCCAGACAAAGCTCTATTTTTCTTAAAGGGGCAATCCTCAGTTGAAACAATAACAAAGCACACTCAAAAGTTGAGGGATGGAGAAATGTAATCACTCTTAAATTCATAGACAGAGCTATTGACGCAAGGACTGACCACTCAATATATCAACAATATAGTTAAGCATATTTTGAAGCTATACAGAGTTTTTGCTTACAGTGCATTCAGAAAGTATTCAGACCCCTTGACCTTTTGCACATTTTGTTACGTTACAGCCTTATTCTAAAATAGATTCAATTGTTTTTCTTCCATCCTCAATCTACACACAATATCCCATAATGACAAAGCAAAAAAGGGTTCTAGAAATTTTTGAAAATGTATTAAAAAATGTAAAACTGAAATAACATTTACATAGGTATTCAGACCCGTTACTCAGTTGAAGCACATTTTGCAGCGATTACAGCTTTGAGTCTTCTTGGGTAAGACGCTACAAGCTTGGCACACCTGTAATTGGGGAATTTCTCCCATTCTCCTCTGCAGATCCTCTCAAGCTCTGTCAGGTTGGATGGGGAGCTTTGCTGCACTGCTATTTTCAGATCTCTCAAGAGATGTTTGATCGGGTTCAAGTCCGGGCTCTGGCTGTGCCACTCAAGGACATTCAGAGACTTGTCCTGAAGCCACTCCTGCGTTGTCTTGGATGTGTGCTTTGGGTCGTTGTCCTGTTGGAAGGTGAACCTTCAACCCAGTCTGAGGTCTTGAGCGCTCTGGAGCAGGTTTTCATCAATCATCTCTCTGTACTTTGCTCCGTTCATCTTTCGCTCGAACCTGACTAGTCTCCCAGTCCTTGCCGCTGAAAAACATCCCCACAGCATGATGCCGCCAACCCCATTCTTCACCGTAGGGATGGTGCCAGGTTTCCTCCAGACGTGACGCTTGGCGTTCAGGCCAAAGAGTTCAATCTTGGTTTCATCAGACCATAGAATCTTGTTTCTCATGGTCTGAGAGTCGTTTAGGTGCCTTTTGGCAAACTC
This sequence comes from Salvelinus sp. IW2-2015, assembly GCF_002910315.2. Lineage (NCBI taxonomy): Eukaryota > Metazoa > Chordata > Actinopteri > Salmoniformes > Salmonidae > Salvelinus > Salvelinus sp. IW2-2015. The sequence continues at coordinate 758,866 of NW_019942557.1, read as the reverse complement.
CAAGCAGCTGTCATGTGCCTTTTACTGAGGAGTGACTTCCGTCTGGCCATTCTACCATAAAGGCCTGATTGGTGGAGTGCTGCAGAGATGGTTGTCCTTCTGGAAGGTTCTCCCAATGTCCACAGAGGAACTCTGGAGGTCTGTCAGATTGACCATCGGGTTCTTGGTCACCTCCCTGATTGTTCAGTTTATCCGGGCGGCCAGCTCCAGGTCTTGGTGGTTCCAAACTTCTTCCATTTAAGAATGATGGAGACCACTGTGTTCTTGGGGACCTTCAATGCGGCAGAAATGTTTTGGTACCCTTGCCCAGATTTGTGCCTCGACACAATCCTGTCTCGGAGCTTTATGGACTATTCCTTCGACCTCTTGGCTTGGTTTTTGCTCTGGCATGCACTGTCAACTGTGGGACTTTCCAAATCATGTCCAATCAATTGCATTTACCACAGGTGGACTCCAATCAAGTTGTAGAAACATCTCAAGGATGATCAATGGAAGCAGAATACACCTGAGCTCAATTTCGAGTCTCATTGTGAAGGGTCTCAATACTTATGTAAATAAGGTATTTCAGTTTTTTTTTTTTATTATTACATTTGCAAAATCTTATAAAAAACAGTATTTGCTTTGGCATTATGGGGTTTTGTGTGTGGATTGATAAGGAAAACATTTAATTTAATACATTTTAGAATTAAGCTTTAATGTAACAAAAGGTGGGAAATGGAAGGGGTCTGAATACTTTCAGAATGCACTGTATATGCTGAGCAAAAATATAAACACAACATGTAAAGTGTTGGTCCAATCTTTCATGAGCTGAAATAAAAGATCCCAGAAATTTTCCATACGCACACAAAACTTATTTCTATAAAGTTTTGTCCATGAATTTGTTTACATCCTTGTTAGTGAGCATTTCTCATTTGCCAAGGTAATTCATCCACCTGACAGGTGTGGCATATCAAGAAGATTAATATTTAAAACCTCTACGGGATCGGTGTCCCGAAACCGGGATGGTTGTTGCTAACGTGTGCTAATGTGTTTAGAATGACGTTGTATAAAACAGCCAACTTTCCGGGACATAGACATATATGGGCAGAAAGATTACATTCTTGTTAATCTAGAGGCAGTGTCTAATTAACAGTAGCTATTACAGTGAAAAAATACCATGCTATTGTTTGAGGAGAGCGCAAAACAACAAAACTTTTATCACGGCAACTGGTTTGATACATTTAGAAATCTTGCTCTGATTTGTCATCCTGAGGGTCCCAGAGATAAATGCAGCATAGTTTTGTTTGATAAAATCCATTTTTATGTTCAAACGTAGCAACTGGGTTCTACAGTTTGAACCCCTGATGTCTCTGGCTCCACACCCACCCATCTAGATTTGTGAAAGTTAGTGTATAAGCTAATGATCCATCATGTATGACATTCCTGGGAGTGTGTATACTTAAATTTTTTATTACCAAGCATTTTTGTATGTTCTCCAAAGTTATGTACTTGAAGATGTATAAATGATCAATTCGGCACATTTGGGCAAACTCCTGGCAGACTTGATACAAAATATTGTGCAGTAATGTAAATCTTCACTGGATACGTCTGAAACTTTGCACACACACTGTTGCCATCTGGTTGCCAAAATCTAAATTACACCTTGACTCCTATCTGAAAGTATGGCCATTCTCCTACATTTCAAAGATGATGGAAAAATACAAAATAGAAAAAGCATGTTTTACCAGATCTAATGTATTATATTCTCCTACATTCATTTCATATTTCCACAAACTTCAAAGTGTTTCCTTCCAAATGGTATCAAGAATATGCATATCCTTGCTTCAGGTCCTGAGCTACAGGCAGTTAGATTTGGGTATGTCATTTTAGGCGAAAATTGCTGACTGCAGGAATGTCCACCAGAGCTGTTGCCAGAGAATTGAATGTTCATTTCTCTACCATAAGCTGCCTTCAACGTTGTTTTAGAGAATTTGGCAGCAGGTCCAACCGACCTCACAACTACAGACCACGTGTATGGAGTTGTGTGGGCGAGCGGTTTGCTGATGTCATTGTTGTGATCAGAGTGCCCCATGGTGGCGGTGGGGTAATGGTATGGGCAGGCATAAACTAGGGACAGCAAACACCATTGCATTTTATCGATGGCAATTTGAATGCACAGAGATATCGTGACGAGCTCCTGAGGCCCATTATCGTGTCATTCATCCGCTGCCATCACCTCATGTTTCAGCATGATAATGGAACACAGGAGTGATGGTTGCTGATAATGGGCCTCTGTACGCCTATATAGATATTCCATAAAAAATCAGCCGTTTCCAGCTACAATAGTCATTTACAACATTAACAAAGTATACACTGTATTTCTGATCAATTTGATGTTATTTTAATGTACAAAAAAATGAGCTTTTCTGTCAAAAACAAGGACATTTCAAAGTGACCCCAAACTTTTGAACGGTAGTGTATATATATTAGCATGTGTTAACCAATGGTGCAACGGCTTTAAATTGTACTTGAACCGCTTGCTTATTATACATCGTCTGTAGGAGACATTCTTGCTTCAGCTCTTGTAATTTAGCGTTTCAGAGTCCATATTTACATTATTGTGTTAATATCTGTCTCAACACTTGGCCAACAGTTAGATATCCAGTTTAAGCCAACAGAGAATGAGATAGATGTAACAACTGTCCGTTCAGCTGAGACGTCTAGTTAAGGAGTGTGTGTTTCTGGCCCTTCCAGGTGCCGCCTGACCTGCAGAATGAGGTTCTGATGAGTCTACTAGAGACGGATCCTGACGTGGTGGATTACCTCCTGAGGAGGAAGGATTCTCAGCACTCGTGAGTGTGTGGCCTTTTGTGTGCTTAAATATGGACGATTGGACATGATGCTGTGCCTCTGCCAAATGGGCATCAGGTAGCTTAGTAGTTAAGAGCGTTGGGCCAGTAACTGAAATGTCGCTGGTTTGAATCCCTGAGCTGACTAGGTGAAAAATATGCCCTTAACCCTACTTGCTCCGGATAAGATAACATCTGCTACATGACAAAAATGTAAAAAGCTCTGTGAAAATCCAGTACAGTGATATATGAGGCTCTGAGAAGGTACTCGAGCACCCCCTGGTGGTATTATTGTGTATTTTCACTTCTTACCTAAACATCATCGTGATGACATTTGGTTTTAATGTTCTTACCTAAACATGAGAAATGACTGCACTGTTGGATCTAGGAACACAAGCATTTTGCTACACCCGCAATAACATCTGTTAAATATGTGTTTGCGACCAATAAAATGAGAGTTGATATAATGTAGTTTCAGTTGTCTTACCTAGACATCATTGTGATAACATATCATTTCAGTTCTCTTACCTAGACATCATTGTGATAACATATCATTTCAGTTCTCTTTACCTAGACATCATTGTGATAACATATCATTCAGTTCTCTTACCTAGACATCATTGTGATAACATATCATTTCAGTTCTCTTACTAGACATCTTGTGATAACATATCATTTCAGTTCTCTTACCTAGACATCATTGTGATAACATATCATTTCAGTTCTCTTACCTAGACATCATTGTGATAACATATCATTTCCGTTTTCTCCCTTCTCTGTACATCATGGCATACTTTGTAACTAGGGCAATTCGTTTTTCCTGATCAGATAATACCTAGTATGGTAAATCTACTGGTCATCATATTTTACATACTTCATAATGTCTCTTTCTTCTCCTCTCCCCCATAGTGGTCCAGGCCCGCTGAGGACTGAGGATCCCTTCTCTTTGAGGGAGAGGCGCTGCTCCAGTGACTCCAACAAGGCCTCCAGTGGGGAGTTGTCCCCCTATGACAACAACTCACCAGTGTTGTCGGAGGGGCTGCTCTCCCAGCCCCAGGAGGACAGAAACCTCCTCTCTGATAGGCTCTTCAGGGTTCCGGAGCAGTACACACTGGTTGGCCACGTCAAAGGTCGTCCTAGCATCACCTGTCACTCACCATCCACAGGCAAAGGTGAGCTTCCCAATGGTCGACTTGTTGATCATTTCATTTCTGAAAATAGCACAATATGCTGTATTGTATATTGCTACTTAGGCTGAGGAATATGTCTTATTTTTCCATTAGACACACCTGATGAACATGTCTGGGGTGCCTGGCATGCCTCTCTAAGGAAAGGGTTTATGGATCATCACATCACTGGTACATTTATTGTCTTTAAACATAATGTCTCATTCTTTGCTCTTTGGAACTTTGCAACCTAGAATAAACATTGTAGACTAGATGGAGTTAGACGTTGATTATGTGTATAAATGGTTTCCCCTAGGTTCCCATGGCGACGTTTCGGAACACGGCTCCTGCGGCTCATCAGAGGGACTCGACCGTCACCAAGGTAACAACAGCAAACTGCCTGTCAGACGAACTTATACCTCGTTAGGTGTGCCTGAGTGCAGACCACACCCCCCGGTGACTCGCTGCAGTAGTAGCCCTCTGACGGAGAGAGGGCAAAGACAGCAGGGTACAGACTCATTATTACATCACCGACCACAGGGAAAACCAGGGGCCGGCAGCTCAGAGGACCTCGCACTAAGGGGCGGAGTGTCACAGCCTGCCAGTCCCTCCCTCAGAGGCAGGCCTGGCGGCAGGGTGGATGGAAGGCCTCCCCCTCCCTACCCTGGACCTCTCAGAGGAACACACAGAGAATGTTCTCACTCCATACCTTCCCTCTCCCTCTCCACGCACCAGTGTGTGACCCCACAGAGCCCCCAACGGCCCCCCCAGGGCAGCTGCAGCCCCAGGAACTGGACTGTGGCCCATAAGAACCCCTCCTCTAGTCCTCTGGAAGGAAAGGTGCCAGTCAGCCCAGAGTGGCAGAGAGAGAGCTGGCAGATATGGAAGCTCTTATCAACAGACAACACAGACACACTACCAGAGACACTGGTGTGATGCGTTGAGTGCACCCACTAACTTTAACCACTGTGTTACCATGGGGAGAGGAGGGATGGGGGGGTTCCTGTATGGTTAAGTTGATCTGTTACTTACTGAGATGTGCCAATTGTCTGTGAGTAATGGTGTGTTTGTTTGTTAATGTTGTTGTTTCACCCTCCCCATGTGTTACCTACAATTTTTTCAGAAGTTTGACTCCAACATTTTGTCACTAAGACATACCTTAAAAGAGACACAAATTAACACCACTGAGATGTGACTATCTGAGTATTTTTTGGGGCCGTTAGTAACAAAACACTTTATTTTCATACCATGTCATTTATATGTTTTATAATGTTATTTTTTATTCAACTCAGAATAATGGTGTATGAATGAATCTGAATGGATCAGTACTAGTGGCTTACCTACAATGTTCATTTTTATATTCTAATATCATCCTATGAGATAAAATGCTGATATTATAACCAAAATCAAATACAATTATCGTATTGAAACATGACATCCAGAGGTGTCTTTGTGCTATTTCTCAGTTGGTGGAGCTGTTGCCAAACAAATGAAAAGCCATTATGTTTTTGTTACTGCCATTACACTTAAATGTGATGTTTTGGTCACTAGCTTTTACAACTAATGTTCATGGCCTTCTGTAACTGATTGTTATAGTCATCCGAACACAACTGTAACTGATTCTAATATTCATCCATTCACAGCTGTAACTGATTCTAATATTCATCCATTCACTCATCCAAACACAAGTGTAACTGCCATCCACCTGTGTGTTTATTATGATGGGGAAATGAAACTTGAACACACAGAGCATTATGAATGTAATTCCCCAATATTCAAGCTAGAACCAAAGTATCTTAGTTTGTTTTCGAATGCCACCGTTATGAAATGTACCAAGTTTTTTCTGCTCCCACATCTTAAGGGGAAATGAAGGTACTGTACTAATATATACCTTACTTTCACTAAGATTTTTGTTGTTTGAATATTTGCTGGCAAATATTCCCACTGGGCAAACACACTGGTTGAATCAAAGTTGTCTCGACGTCATTTAAATTCAATTACGTTAAACCAACGTGGAATAGACGTTGAATTGACGTCTGTGCCCAGTGAGTTGTTTGTTTGTCCCGGGCAAACATTAGGCCTTATGATCTGTTCAGTAAAAATGACAGTTAATGTCTCTGATATGAGGTTGCCTTTAAGACTTTTTCATTTTCACATTGATTTAACATTACATTACATGCTAATAGTAATGCTTTTGTACCTTGTGCCTCATCAGTATTTTCATTGCAATTAAGCTGCTTTCATTCTGTATGTTGCCAGCTTGAACCCTTCAGCCTGATTGTATTACCGTATGTGCATTTTCCTTTGTCTTCCGTGATGGATGAAATGGGATATTAGTATTTTTATCGTCTTGTTTTCATCATCTGTAAAACTATGCATAGAAACTGAAAGTGACGTGAAAAGTTGTGTGGCAATAACCCCTTACTCTCTTTGAAAAAGCCTTTTAACTTCTACTTCAGAATTTGTGTCAATATCCTCCAACTACTACAATGTTTGATTTCTTCTTGCTCTTAATTATTATGTTCCCATTCTGTGTAAAGGGAAGTCAGGAACAATGTAAGTGGTTCATTCTCTAATGAACTGGAGCGGAAGGTGGCTGTTTTGGCTGCTCCTCGGACTCTATAAAGATTTAATTCTGGCACATTTCAACACGGTAATGAAGTGCAAGAGCCAGAGCTGTCTGGCCTGTGAGAGAACTCTCTCACTCACCAGGAAGTGGAACAGAGGGTCCCAGACATAGCCACAGGGAGTTCACCTATCCTCTCCCGGACTGGACCACAGGCAAACTGGCTTCCTGATTACTGCCTAATCTTTTTATGACCAACTTTAAAAGTCCAATGCAGCTGTTTTTATCTCAATATCTCAATATTTTTGGGGTAACAACCTTACTGTGATTGTTTTCAATTAAAATGGTCAAAAATAAACATAAATAGCTTGTTAGCAAATAGAAATTTATCGCAATAATTTTGCTAGGACTGTCTGTGAGTGGTTTGAGTGGGGAGGGGAAAACAAAAAATGTGCTGTTATTGTCTTTCTTATTGGTCTATTAACAAAACAGGCTGAAATTTCAGGCGGTCTTTTCAAACACCTCTTACACTAAAACGGCATTAGCATAATTGTCACAATTTCACAGTTTTTTCCCAACCTCATATTGTGGAAATATATATAAATGTTTTTGACTGCACTGAGCCTTTAAGTCGGGCAAGTACCATGAAGTCCAAGGAACTGTCCGTAGATCTCAGACATGCATTGTGATGAGGCATATATCTAGGGAAGGGTATAAAGCAATTTCTAGAGTGTTGAAAGTTTCCAAGATCACAATAATCTCCATCATTGGGAAATTGAAAAAATATGGAACTACCTCGACTCTGCGCAGAGCTGAATGTCCGACCAAACTGAGCAACCGGGAAAGAAGGACTTTGGACCGAGAAGCCCATGACCACTGATAGAACTACAGAGTTCCTTGGCTGAAATGTCTCTACAGCACTTCACCAATCTGGGCTTTATGTGAGAGTGGCCAGATGGAAGCCACTCCTGAGAAAAAGGCACATGACAGCACGCCTGGAGTTTACAAAACGGCACGTCAAAGATTCTGTGTTCTCATGAGACAAAAACAGAACTGTTTGGACTGAATGCAAAGCGCTATGTCTGGAAAATAACAGGCACAGCTCATCACCCGTCTAACACCATTCCTAATTCAAACAATCAAATTAAATCTTATTTGTCACATCCGCAGAATACAACATTAAGAATTTACCGTGGATTTCCTTACTTACGAGTCCTTAACCAACAATGCAGGTTTTTATTAAAAAGTAATTAAGATAAATCTGCTAAATAAAATTAAGGAAAATTAGTAACACAATAAAATAACAATAATGGGGCTGTATACAAAGGGTACCGGTACCGAGTCAATGTGCAGGGGTACGGGTTAGTCGAGGTAATGGAGGTAATATGTACTGTAGATGTAGGTAGAGGTAGTGACTATGCATAAGATAATAAACAGAGTATTAGCAGAGCGTGTGTGTGTGTGTGTGTGTGGTGTGTGTGTGTGTGGTGTGTGTGTGTGTGTGTGTGTGTGTGGTGTGTGGTGTGTGTGTGTGTGTGTGTGTGTGTGTGTGTGTGTTGTGTGTGTGTACGTCAATATGCGCGTGTGTGTTTGTGTTTGTAGCGTCAATATGCACGTGTGTGCTGTTAGTGTCAGTGTGAGTGTGTGGTTAGAGTCCAGTGAGTGTACGTCGAGCCTGTGCAAAAGAGTCCGTGCAAAACAATTATAATAAATACGAATAAAAAAAAGGGGTCATTGCAAATAGTCAAGGTAGCCATTAGATTAACTGTTCAGCAGTCTTATGGCTTGGGGGTAGAAGCTGTTCAGGAGCCTATTGGTCCCAGACTTGGTGCTACCGCTTGCTATGCTACCGCATAGCAGCGGTAGCAGAGAGAACAGTCTTTGATCATTTTTTGGCCTTCCTGGTATAGAGGTCCTGGATGACAGGAAGCTCGGCCCCAGTGATGTACTGGGCCCTACAAACCAGTGGAGGCTCCTCAGAGGAGGAAGGGGTGGACCATCCTCCTCAGTGAATTTCATAAATGTTTTAATTAAATAAACATTAAAGTTATAATTTTTAGATAAAACTATACTACATATAATCACATCACCAAATAATTGATTAAATCCCCCTATTTGCAAAGAAGGTCAACAGTAGCTCAACAACACTCTGTAGGGTAGCCCCATGGTGTAGCCGGAGGACAGCTAGCTTCCTTCCTTCTCTGGGTACACTGACCTCAATACAAAACGTTGGAGGTTCATGGTTCTTCCATAGACTTAAACAGAAATTATAACAAATGTGTCTCTTGACCTGTGTGCACAGTACCAGTCAAAAGTTTGGACATACCTACTCATTCAAGGGTTTTCTTTATTTTTACTATTTTCTACATTGTAGAAAATAGTGAAGACATCAAAACTATGAAATAACACATATGGAATCATGTAGTAACCAAAAAAGTGTTAAACAAATCTAAATATATTTTATATTGAGATTCTTCAAATAACCACCCTTTGCCTTGATGACAGATTTGCACACTTTTGGCATTCTCTCAATCAGCTTCACCTGGAATGCTTGTCCAACAGTCTTGAAGGAGTTCCCACATATGCTGAGCACTTGTTGGCTGCTTTTCCTTCACTCTGTGGTCCAACTCATCCCAAACCATCTCAATTGGGTTGAGATTGTGTGATTGTGGGGGCCAGATCATCTGATGCAGAACTCCATCACTCTCCTTCTTGGTCAAATAGCCTTTACACTTTCTTGAGGTGTGTTGGGTCATTGTCCTGTTGAAAAACAAATGATAGTCCCACTAAGTGCAAACCAGATGGGATGGCGTATCACTGCAGAATGCTGTGGTAGCCATGCTGGTTAAGTGTGCCTTGAATTCTAAATAAATCACTGACAGTGTCACCAGCAAAGCACCCCCACACTATCACAACTCCTCCTCCATGCTTCACCGTGGGAACCACACATGCGGAGATCATCTGTTCACCTACTCTGTGTCTCACAAAGACACGGCGGTTGCAACCAAAAATCTCACATTTGGACTCATCAGCCCAAAGGACAGATTTCCACCAGTCTAATGTCCATTGCTCGTGTTTCTTGGCCCACTCAAGTCTCTTCTTCTTATTGGTGTCCTTTGGTAGTGTTTTTTTTGCAGCAATTCAACCATGAAGGCCTGATTCACGCAGTCTCCTCTGAACAGTTGATGTTGAGATGTGTCTTTTACTTGAACTCTGTGAAGCATTTATTTGGCTGCAATCTGAGGTACAGTTAACTCTAATAAACTTATCTTCTGTAGCAGAGGTAACTCAGTGTCTTCCTTTCCTGTGGCGGTCCTCAAGAGATCCAGTGTTATCTTACCGCTTGATGGTTTTTGCGACTGCACTTGAATAAACTTTCCGGATTGACTGACCTTCATCTCTTAAAGTAATGATGGACTGTCATTTCTCTTTGCTTATTTGTGACCCGCTTCAGGAAACTAGGCTGAATGTCGCAAGTCAAGACTTCACAGAAGAGCCGTTTGAATGTAAATTTTTTTTTTGCAAAATGCCTTCTCGAACATGTGAACTTTCATGTGCCTTAATAATAAACTTGAATGCCATCTGTAAATACGAATACAATTGTTAAATTACGAGCCTTGTTGGTTAAGCCACAGAAAAGCAAGCAACTTTTCCACTAGCCATGGCTGAGATAATGAGTGGGCTGGACATGCCGAGAGAGGAGTTTGGATTGGTCTGCCAAATTGAAGGCTGCTGTATATTTGAGCTCGTCAGTCTGTGTTGCTAATCCTGTCTAATGCAGCTTTTTTTTAATGTATTGTGTAGTGAAGCTGCATATGTGTTTCTCTCCACTTTCTGGAGGATCAAGTTTTGAAATCAGTGGAGTTAGAGTATGATAGCTAAAGAAATGGAGAAAACACCTGTCTCCGGATTACATCTTCAAACTAAGGGCAATCGTGGTATGGCATTCCTGACAGGGAGACGCATCCATCATGCACGATGATGTATACAGGTAATGTTAAGATTATCTAGCGTTATCTAGCTACATTTTCAGATATTGCACGTTTCTAATTTTGACAGAAAGGGTTTTCATTTCAAGCTAAAATGTACTCTTAGCTAGCTAGGTAATGTTAGCTGGCTGGCTCCCTAGCTGATGGTATTATTGGTTTCCCAGAGCCGTTTGCTTTTCTAGTTAGAGCCTAATGTTAGCTAGCTAACATTGAACCTGGTTGGTTATCTCCCAGCACTGTGACATTGTTGCCACTTTGTTCATGGTTGTTTAACTAGCTAACATTAGCTGGCTGGCTCGTAAGCTAACGTTACGTGATGTGTGTAATCTTAAACGTAGTTTACCTAGCTAGGTTCATTGTTTACCTAGCTAGCTACCTATATGTTTTAAGCTAAAGTGTACTGTTAGCTAGCTAGCTAACGTTAGCTGGCTGGCTCCCTAGCGAACGTTATTATTTGTTTCCTAGAGCTGTTTGCTTTTCTAGATAGAGCCTAATGATAGGCATTGTTGGCACTTTGTTCATTGTTGGCACTTTGTTCATTGTTTTTTAACACACGTGACGTGTGTACAACACCCATTGAATATGGCCAGTGTCCTCAAATGCAGTGTATGATATACCATTTTGTAGCTCTAAGTCTCTACTTTTATCCAATATAAAAAACACAATTTCACATTTTATACATAAGACCGAATCCAGGTGGTGAGTCACATTTGAACTGTTCTTGCCATAATATGGACTTGGTCTTTTATAAAATAGGGTTCTCTTCTGAATACCACCCCTACCTTGTCACAACACAACCGATTGGCTCAAATGCACTAAGAAGGAAAGAAATTCCACACATTAACTTTTAACAAGGCACACCTGTTAATTGAAATGCATTCCAGGTGACTACCTCATCAAGCTGGTTGAGAGAATGCCAAGAGTGTGCAAAGCTGTCATCAAGGCAAAGGGTGACTACTTTGAATAATGTCAAATATAAAATATATTTTGATTTGTTTAACACTTTTTTGGTTACTACATGATTCCATATGTGTTATTTCATAGTTTTGATGTATTCACTATTATTCTACAATGTAGAAAATAGTAAAAATAAAGAAAAACCCTTGAATGAGTAGATGTGTCCAAAATTTGACTGGTACTGTACGTTGTAAACGATCATTCATAGGCTAGATTATAACAACCTCATGATCGGTATAGGAAAAAAATGACTTCCATGTTGTAGCCTAAACCTTTTGCTGTTACATTGAACTGGGAGAATGGAATATGAATGACAGTCATCCAATATGCTGTAATAGAAATAAGGCCATGCGCATAAAAACATTTTTTGTCCTCCCTCATCTTAAACGACACTGACCGCCACTGGTACACACTACCCACTATAGCGATGCGGTCAGATGCCGAGCAGTTGCCATACCAAGCGGTAATGCCACCAGCCAGGATGCTCTCGATGGTGCAGCTGTAGAACTTTTTGAGGATCTGAGGACCCATGCCAAATCTTTTCAGCCTCCTGAGGGGGAATAGGCATTGTCATGCCCTCTTCTGTCTTGGTGTCTTGGTGTGTTAGGACCATGATAGGTCCTTGGTGATGTGGACACCAAGGAAATTGAACCTCTCGACCCGATCCACTACAGCCCTGTCGATGTGAAGGGGGGCGTGCTTGACCCTCCTTTTACTGTAGTCCATGATCAGCTTCTTTGTCTTGCTCACATCGAGGGAGCAGTTGTTTTCCTGGCAGTTTCTGACCTCCTCCCTATAGGTTGGGATCAGGCCTACCACCGTCGTGTCGTCGTAAAACTTGGCGGTGTTGGAGTCGTACGTGGCAACGCAGTCGTGGGTGAACAGGGAGTACAAGAGGGGACTAAGCACGCACCCCTGAGGGGCCCCTGTGTTGAGGGTCAGTGTGGTGGATGTGTTGTTGCCTACTCTCACCACCTGGGGGCGGTCCGTCAGGAAGTCCAGGATCCAGCTGCAGAGGGAGGTGTTCAGTTCCAGGGTCTTTAGCTTAGTGATGAGCTTGGAGGGCACTATGGTGTTGAGCGCTGCGCTGTAGTGAATAAGCAGCATTCTCACATAGGTGTTCCTTTTGTCAAGGTGGGAAAGGGCAGTGTGGAGTGCAATAGAGATTGCGTCATCTGTGGATCTGTTGGGGCAGTATGGCATGGGTCTAGGGTTTCTGGGACGATGGTGTTGATGTGATCCATGACCAGCCTTTCAAATAACTTCCTGGCTACAGATGTGAGTGCTACGGGGTTTTGTCATTAAGGCAGGTTACCTTGGAGTTCTTGGGCACAGGGACTATGGTGGTCTGCCTGAAACGTCTAGGTATTACATACTGGGTCAGGGAGAGGTTGAAAATATCAGTGAAGTCACATGCCAGCTGGTCAGTGCTTGCTCTGAGTACGCTTCCTGGTAATCCGTCTGGCCCTGGGGCCTTGTGAATGTTAACCTGTTTAAAGTTTTTACTCGAAGGGGTGCGGTTTCAACCAAAAACGACGAGCTTACCTCTGAGAATGTGAAGCTGAAGGTTAGTCTAGATGAACAGGAAAACCGTTCCCGGGGAGACAGAACATACATGTGACCGGAATCCCAGAAGGGACGGAAGGGCACAATCCTACCCAGTTCATGGCCTCTTTCCTGCAAGACTTCCTTGGCAGAGAGAAAATTTGACAGGCCCCCCAGTCATCGACAGGGCGCATTGCAATCTAGCGGCAATGAACTCTCTCCTGTCTCAGCTACAACTGTCTGGGGTACTGCTAAAGCAACCATAAAGGTTATATCATTTCCCAAGCCTTTCTGATCAAGAAGCTTAGAATGAAAAAAAGGGAAAAATTGGAGGCTGAAGTAAAGCTTCAGTAAACTTTTTCATAAACAACAACCAACCCAGGCAAACAGGAAGTCACTAGCTTGTGCTAAGGACAAACTCTATTTAGAGCATACAAAGCATGTAAAAATATTATAACCGTCCGAGCCATCTACTTGTACACCAACTTAAAAAATAACAGAATTAAAGATTGATTAAGTCTATAAGGATGGCAGATGGCTCCACTTCTTATGATCCATTGCTTATCAAGAATATGTTTTGTGATTTCTATAAATCTCTTTATACTTCACAATGTACAAGATCATAAAACAAAATGACAAAATATCTGAATAAGATCATCTTGCCCACTATATCAGATGAGCATAAAAATAAACCAAATGTTCTCTTTACTCCTGAAGAGGTTTGGGAAACTATTAAGGGAATGCCTTCTGGCAAGGCACCCGGCCTAGACTGCTTCCCGGCAGAGTTCTACAAGTTTTGACCTGATATATGCCCTATCTTCATGCCTTCAAATGTTCGAAAGAGACATCATTCCAGAGTCCTGAAAAACTGCATCCATTAGCCTGATACTATGAAAGGACAAAAACCCATTAAACTGCTCTTCGTTTAGACCTATCAGTTTGTTAGAAGTTCATGTTAAAATAGTCGCTAAGACACTTGCTCGCAGGATGGAGGTCCTACCTCATTAAACCTGATTAGACTGGCTTTGTCAAATCCAGATTTGGAAAGGACAATGTGAGGACGCCTAAAAATAAATAAGAAACCTTGGCAGAATTAAATACCCTGCCCTCATTGTCTTTCTCGATGCAGAAAAGGCCTTCGATAGAGTCGAGAGGAAATTATTCTTTGCTGTATTAGAAAAAGCAAAGGAGACCCCTCTTAAATTCTTAGGCTTAAAATTTGTTTGGTAATCTGGTTGACCATTTTATTAATTTACTAAAATTACTTTATTCTGACTATCAGCGGCAGATAAAGCAAATGGTAAATTATCAGAAAGATTTCCTAACGGTAGGGGCTGTCGTCAAGGCTGTCCTTTATCTCCTGCTCTGTTCTCGTTCATCATAGAACCACTGGCTGAGGCAATAAGTTATAGTAATAACATCAGGGGCGTCTCTATTGGTGACGAAGAGCATAGAATTCCATTATTTACTGATGATGTGCTTTTATCCAGACCAGAGACCTCTGTCACTGCAGTAATGAACATCATATCTGAATATGGAAACCTGTCAGGGTACAAAATTAACGTGGATAAATGCATGGCTTTAGATTTGAATATCCCAGCTACAATCAACTTAGAAACTATATCTCCAGTCTAATTGCCTGAAACAGTCTTAAAATACTTGGGCATCTATGTTACTCCAAATCTTAAAGACCTGTTCACTTCAAATGACATGCCTTTGGGCACAAAGATTAAACAGGGCTTGGTTAACTGGTCTACCGTACCAAACTCTTTTTTTGGCAGGATTTATGTCATCAGGATGAATATCCTTCCTCGGCTAAATGATCTATTCCAAAATATCCCCTGACATCTATCTCAGTCATTTTTTAAGAAAAAGAATGCTAATATCTCTAAATATATGTGGAACAATAAGAAACATAGAAGCAAATTTACCAAACTAATTTTAAGCCTAAGGATTTAAGAGGGGTCTCTTTTGCCAAATCTGCAACTATATTACTGGTCTGCTCAGATCAAGCACATGTTTAGTTGGTGCCTAAACAAATGCCACTTACTTTTCGGTTGGGATGGAATTAATAGCATGTCATCCAAGAGCCATAGCTTCCTTATCATTTATTAATAGCTTTGAAAAAATCCTGGCCTTAAATGGTACTTGCAGATTCCAGACCTTAAATCCCTCTGATTGTCAACCGATTTCCCTTAATCCGATTGCCCTTAATGTTTCAGATATAAACAGGATACTGGCACCTTGATTTTTTTATTTTTTTATTTCATGCACGTTTTTTGGTACTGTAGCAGAATCCAGTCTTATTGGAATTATATTCATTTACACATCCAGAAGGATCTTGGCTAGACAATTTTTCACCAAATTAATATTTGCTCTACTTTGATTATAACAATGTGTTTGACCCTGACTCTGAACGTCTGTTCAATACCCTTGTTTACTTAGCCAAAACATTTATATTGTTATTATGGTCCACACCTAAAGTACCATCTGCGAGAATGTGGCTTTCTCAAGCTTCTGCTATTCTACCCCTAGAGAAACTTACCTTTGATTTACACAAGAAGTCTGACACATATTGTAAAATCTGGTCTCTATTGTGGTCCTATGTAGAAAACCTCCCATAAATGCCCCATGTTATAGCTGTGATGTTTGTATTTTTTTTCTTCATTTTATGACGGCTTTTTGTTTAATATTTTGCTGTATCCATATTAATTTTATTGTACTTGGTCTGTATGGTGCACTTTGTTTGGTTGTTTATTTAACCCCTGTTAAAATTATAATAAAAGATCATTACAAAAATAAAGGTCTCACTCACATCGGCTACGGAGAGCGTGATCACAGTCGTCCGGAACAACTGGTGTTCTCATGCATGGTTCAGTGTTGCTTGCCTAGTAGCGAGCATAGAAGGCATTTAGCTCGTCTGGTAGGTTCGCGTCAGTGGGCAGCTTGCAGCTTGGTATCCCTTTGTAATCCGTAATAGTTTGTGAGCCCTGCCACATGTGACGGGCATCAAAGCCGGTGTCGTAGTATTCGAGGCGGTGTAGTAGTATTGTAAACGATATCATATTCGCCATCGATAAGAGACAATACTGTGCAGCTGTATTCATCGACCTGGCCAAGGCTTTCGACTCTGTCAATCACAACATTCTAATCGGCAGACTCAACAGCCTTGGTTTCTCAACTGACTGCCTCGCCTGGTTCACCAAATACTTCTCAGACAGAGTTCAGTATGTCAAATCGGAGGTCCTGTTGTCCGGACCTCTGGCAGTCTCTATGGGGGTGCCACAGGGTTCAATTCTCGGGCCGACTCTCTTCTCTGTATACATCAATGATGTCGCTCTTGCTGCTGGTGATTTTCCTATCCAACTCTACGCAGATGACACCATTCTGTATACTTCTGGCCCTTCTTTGGAGACTGTGTTAACTAACCTCCAGACAAGCTTCAATGCCATACAACTCTCCTTCCGTGGCCTTCAACTGCTCTTAAATGCAAGTAAAACTAAATGCATGCTCCTCAACCGATCGCTGCCATTAAGCATCTCCAATCCAAAATTAAAACTAGAATCGGCTTCCTATTTCGCAACAAAACATCCTTTACTCATGCTGCCAAACATACCCTCGTGAAACTGACTATCCTACCGGTCCTTGACTTCGGCAATGTGATTTACAAAATAGCCTCCAACTCTCTACTCAGCAAATTGGATGCAGTCTATCACAGTGCCATCCGTTTTGTCACCAAAGCCCCATATACTACCCACCACTGCGACCTGTATGCTCTCGGTGGCTGGCCCTCGCTTCATATTCGTTGCCAAACCCACTGGCTCCAGGTCATCTATAAGTCTTTGCTAGGTAAAGCCCCGCCTTATCTCAGCTCACCGGTCACCATAGCAGCACCCACCCGTAGCACTCGCTCCAGCAGGTATAGTTCACCCCCAAAACCAATTCCTCCTTTGGCCGCCCGTCCTTCCAGTTCTCTGCTGCCAATGACTGAAACGAACTTTAAACATCACTGAAGCTGGAGACTCATATCTCCCTCACTAACTTTAAGCACCAGCTGTCAGAGCAGCTCACAGATCATTGCACCTGTACATAGCCCATCTGTAAATAGCCCTTCCAACTACCTCATCCACATACTGTTATTTATTTATTTACTTTGCTCCTTTGCACCTCAGTATCTCTACTTGCACATTCATCTTCTGCACATCTATCACTCCAGTGTTTAATTGCTATATTTTTGTTATTTCGCCACGATGGCCTATTTATTGCCTTACCTCCCGTATCCTACCTCATTTGCATACACTGTATATATACTTTTTATATTGTATTATTGACTATGTTTGTTTATTCCATGTGTAACTCTGTGTTGTTGTTTGTGTCGCACTGCTTTGCTTTATCTTGGCCAGGTCGCAGTTGTAAATGAGAACTTGTTCTCAACTAGCCTACCTGGTTAAATAAAGGTTATAATTTAAAACAATGTAAAAAATTATTAATGAAGCTGGTGACTGATGTGGTATACTCCCTGCCGTGAAGCAGGGTGGTGGCAGCATCATGCGATGGGGATGCTATTCAGCGGCAGGGACTGGGAGACTGGTAAGGATATAGGGAACAATGGATGGAGCCAAATACAGGCACCTTCTTCAGAGTGAATAAGTGGGGGCCCCAGTCTAAGCTCATTGACCCCAAGCATGCAGCCAAAGCAACACTGGAATGACTTCAGAACAAGAATGTGAAAAATCCTTGAGTGGGCCAGCCAAAGCCCAGACTTGTATCCTATTCAAAATCTTTGGAAATACTTGAAGATAGCTGTTCACTGCCACTCCTCATCTAACTTAACATAGCTTGAGAAAATCTGCAAGCAAGAATGAAAATAGATCCCCAAATCCAGATGTGCATAGCTGATACAGACATACCCAAGACGACTCAAAGCTGTAATCACTGCCAAAGGTTCTTCTACAAAGTGTTGACTCAGGGGTGTGAATACTTACAGTATGTAAATGAGATATTTCAATGTTTTATTTTATAAATGTGCTAACATTTCTAAAAACATATTTTCACTTAGTCATTTTGGGGTATTGATAATTAAAAATATTGTATCCATTTGAATTCAGGCTGTAACACAAAATATGGAATAAGTCAAGGGGTGTGAATACTTTCTGAAGGCACTGTATGTTATCTTGCTGAATATCCATAAAAATGGTTGTGTATCCTTCCATTTTGACGTTTAAAAAAAATATATTTACAGAATGTGTCTAAGCTCAGTCTCTCAACGTAGACAGTGTAGTGATCAAACTCAGCAAGCCACTCGAAAAACAAAGTGCTGCTTGACATCATATCCAGTCACCACCCTACTATTCGTTGGAACAAATAGGACATCTAGCTTTCTGTTGTCATAATAAAGCAGTCTACTCCTTGTTAGGCTAAGCCAGGGGTTTTTCTCAACACTGAGAAATGTGGTTAAACTTTAAACATCTGCCTCGCCAGCTGTGGCCCACAAAGTTTAACCACATTTCTCAGGCCAGAGAGACAGAACAGGATGTCTGGATGCACCACTACCACCACCACCTCCAACATCACCACCTCCTCCACCCCCCATCACCACCACTTCCTCTACCACCACCTCCACCACTTCCACAACCACCTCCACCGCTGCCTCCACAATCACTACTTCCACCACTTCTACCACCACCACCTCCACACCTTCCTCCACTACTTATACCCAACACCAGGACTTCCTCCACCCACCACCTACCACCACCACCACCACCACTTCCTCTACCACCACTCACCACTTCCCACAACCACCTCCACCGCTGCCTCCACAATCACTACTTCCACCACTTCCACCACCACACCAACTTCAACCTCCACCACCACCACCAACTCTACTCTTTCCTCCACCACTCCTCCACCACCTCCTCCACCTCTTTCCTCCACCACCTCCTCTACCACCACTTCGTCCACCACCTCCTCACCACCACTTTCTCCACCACCTTCTCCATTTCCACCAGCCTCCTCCACCACTTCCACCACCCTTTCCTCCACACCTCATCTTCCTCCACCACCTCCTCCACCACCACTTCCTCCACCACCGTTTTCCACCGCCACCAACTTCTCACCACTCCTCCACCACCCCCACTCCTCCACCACCACCTCCTCCACATCCATCTCCACCACTTCCTCCAGCACCTCGTCCTCCACCTCCGACACTTCTCCACACCTCCTCCACCATCTCTCCGCCACCACCTTTCCTCCTCCACCTTTCTTCCCCTCCACCACCACCTCCTCCACCTCCACCACAACTCCCTCTACCACCACCACCACCTCAACCACCTCCACCTCCTCCCACCACCTCCTCCACCTCCACCACAACTCCCTCTACCACACCACCTCCTCCACCACCTCCTCCACCACTACTTCCTCCACCACTTCCTCCTCCACCTCCACCACCCAATTCCCTCTACAACCACCACTTCTTCCACCGGTCCATCACCTCCACCACCACCTCCTCCTTCACCACATACACCTCCACCACCACTACCACCACCACCTCCACCACCACCTCTTCCTCTACAACCACCACTTTCTCTACCTCCACAACTTCCTCCACCACCACCATCTCCTCCAACACACTTCCTCCACCACCACCTCCTCCACCACCACCATGTCCTCCTCCTCTACACCACCTACACCACTTCCTCCACCACCTCCTCCACATCCATCTCCACCACTTCCTCCAGCACCCCTCGTCCACCACCACCACTTCCTCCACCACCACTTCTCCCCCCACCACCACCACCTCCTCTACCACCACCACCACTACTTCCTCTACCCCACCACTTCTCCACCACCACCACTTCCTCCTTCTCCTACACCACCTACACCTCTTCCTCCACCACTCCTCCACATCCATCTCCACCACTTCCTCCAGCACCTCGTCCTCCACCTCCACCACTTCCTCCACCATCTCCCTGCCACCACCACCACTTTCTTCCACCACTTCCTCCACAACCACTACTTCCACCCCTCCTCCACCATCTCCTCCGCCACCACCACCACTTTCTCCACCACTTCCTCCACAACCACTACTTCCACTTCCTCCATCACATCACTTCCTCAACCACCACCACCACCTCCACCAAATCCTCCTCCACCACCTTCTCCTCCTCACCTTCTTCACCTCCCACTCCACCACATCTCCCTCTACCTCAACCACCTCACCTTTCACCACCACTTCCTCCACCACCACCTCCTCCACCACTACTTCCTCCACCACTTCCTCCTCCACCTCACCACCAATTCCTCTACAACACCACTTTGTCCACCGCGTCCAACACCTCCATTACCACCTCCACCACCTCCAACACCACCACCTCCATCATCTCCACCACCACCCTCCTCCTTCACCACATACACCTCCACCACCACCACCTCCTTCCCACCACCACATCCTCTACCAGCACAAACCACCTCCTACACCACCTCATCCACCTCCACCACCTCCTCCACCACCACCACTTCCTCACCACCACTTCTCCCTCCACCACTCGACACCTCGTCCACCACCACCACTCCTCCACCACCACACTTCCTCCACCACCACCACCACCACCACCACCACTTCCACCACTTCCTCCACCACCACCACTTCCTCCCACCACTTCCTCCACCACCACCACCACTTCTCCTCCTCCTACACCACCTACACCACTTCCTCCACCTCCACCACTTCCTCAGCACCATCGCCTCCTCCACCTCCACAACCCCACCACCACCTTCCTCCACCACCTCCGTCACACTTTCTCCACCAGCTTCTCCACACCACCTCCTCCACCACCTTCTCAACCACCACCTTCACCACCACTTCCTCCACACCCACTTCTCCCTCCACCATTTCCACAACCACATCTCCCACCTCCACCACTTCCTCCACCACCTCCTCCACCTCCACACACTTCCTCTAACACCACACTTCCTCCACCACCTCCTCATCCACTTCCACCTCCACCACCACCACTTCTTCTACCACCACCTCCACCACCACTTCCTATACCACCAGTTCCTCCACCGCCTCCTCACCTCCACCACCACTTCATCCACCACCTCCTCCACCTCCACCACTTTCTCCACCTCCACCACCACCTCCTCCACCTCCACCACTTTCTCTCCCTCCCCCCCTCTTTCCACCACCACTTCCTTGACCACCCTCCTCCAGCTCCACCACCACCTCCTCCACCACCACTTCCTCCTCCTCCTATACCACCTCACCACCATCTCCTCCACCTCCACCACCACTTTCTCTACCCCACACTGCCACCAGTCCTCCACCCCTCCACCCCCTCATCCACTCCAATCTCCACCACCACAACCACCTCCTCCACCACCCTCATCCACCTCCACCACCTCCACCACCACCACCACTTCCTCCACCACCACCACCACCTCCTCCACCACCACCACCCACTGATCCACTGGCTGGGAGAGGAGAGAAAGGGAGCAGAGGAAGTGAGAAGAGGAGGGGAGGAAGGGAGCAGAGGAGGGTGGGGAGGAGGGGACGGGAGAGGGGTCTGATTTGTCTACAGGGGGTCCATCCTGTCTGGGTCTACTGGTAGCAGCAGCAGCAGCAGCAGCAGCTGTAGGGAGGACAGAGGAAGGTTATAGCTGAGACAGTGGGTGGACATCCAGGATCCACAGAACACCAGGAACCACTGAACATCCATTAGAACTCATCCAAGAGCAGGAGGTTATGTCTGCACTCCACACGCAAACTCTGTCGACCTTTCACGTGTTTTATTATTAAAGATGTGATCAACTGCTGAGCTGTTTCAACGCATATTATTGAATATGAGTGACAACGTCCAATGGAGACATTGATCAACCCTGAAATTATGTTAAAGATTTATTACTGCAATATTATTACTTCCCGTCTAGAAGGACTTCTTATGTACTAACTAGCTTTTACTATTGCTCCTAGTTTTCTACTAAAACACTAATTACCAATGAAACACCCATTATTTAAAAAATATATCTAAAAAATGATGTAACCTTTATTTAACTAGGCAAGAACAAATTCTTATTTACAATGACGGCCTACACATTACTGGTTAGGGTTATGAACTTCATGTCGGAGATAATTTCCTTTCAGATTAAAGGATTAACACTGATTGCATTAAGCCTCTAAAACCAGACGAAATCATTATCTTCTTAAAGGGATGCTTTTCTTCTTCTTGACTTCAGATTATTACCGAGGCTTTTAAAGATATAAAAAAAAATAGGCTGAAGTTATTGGGTGCATTTTGTTGTCA
Organism: Salvelinus sp. IW2-2015; assembly: GCF_002910315.2. Taxonomy (NCBI): domain Eukaryota; kingdom Metazoa; phylum Chordata; class Actinopteri; order Salmoniformes; family Salmonidae; genus Salvelinus; species Salvelinus sp. IW2-2015. The sequence goes on along the minus strand of NW_019942557.1, from coordinate 736,513 downwards.
AACTTTTGATTCTGAGCAATACCTTTTAATTTGAAACGCGCAAGAAAACATTTGAAAACATCTATTATATGAAACTGGTTTACTTTATATTTTATTCAAATATTAGTGCTGCGATAAGAGAATGTATTTAAATAGCAGGGGACAACTACTGGATTCATATTTAGATAAGAAAATAGCTTTCAACTGACACAAACCCTGATGAGTTATATGTGTCCCCATACAAATAAATACAACTTGCTACATTAACATTGGTCTAGGACTGTTTAAACTTCTACATTACTACTTTTAGCTCAGTGTAGTCCCTGATCCTGTATTCAATGTTTCAGCCCGGAAAATATAATTACAACCTTCCTTCTTAATGTGAGTCATTTAATGTGAAACATTCTTGCTCCCACTATGACTGACAGCCCACTGGAAGGGTCTGCTTTGTTTTATTCTCAACTGGCAGCTCGGTTTTAACCTCCTATTCAGTCTTCTAGAACTCTGTTCAGCTTCCCCTCCATGTGAAACCAAGGGAATGTGTGTTATTTAAATGACACGTTAACGATCCAAAAGGAAGTATAATGTGTCTACTTTTTGTAGTTGAGCTAACAAGCGTTATTTAATTCTCACTATATACTTGTAGTGTCATAAGAAATTAAAATAAAGATGTGTGTGCCTTGAAAAACATTTCAAATATTGGTATCCCCTAGAAGAGAGATCATGTTTCTATGTATTGGCTTAAATCATCTGCACGGTATGATACTTTTGCACGATTGGGATACAGATGCCTTGGACATGGTGGAACAAGAAATCAATTTGGGTCAACCTCAATATGTTCCCTATTCTGGCACTTGATTCTAAACAATTGTTGTTTTATAAAATGTGTTATCACTCTACTTCGTCATATTCACCAAAAAAGGGCGTTCCTAATACAGAAACTGTGTCGCCATCCAACTTTCAAACAATCAGAGAATTGTTCAACTGAACTGCACCAAGGAGCAGCTCTCCTCTCCCCAGAGCTACAGATGTCATGCATCCAGATGTTGTCCTGCAGACGGTCCAGAGCAGTCATCTGCTTGTTAACAAACGATTTGAAAAAACCTGCTCTTTGTAAACAGATGTTTTTTTTAATTATGTGGCTTCTCAGAAGTGACTGTAAAATATGACAGAAACTGAAATATTGCTCCACAGCTCTTGTTTGTTCTCCATACTATTCTTGCTTTGTAATGCGACTGGAGTCATCGACAAAATATGAATGTAATGTTGGGAAATATTGTCAAGTGTGTGCATGTTGGTTTCTGCAACTGATATCACAGACCATGGATCTGTGTTGTTTCAGGTGGGACTGCAATAGAAGAAGCATTATCAATTTTATTCATCCAGATGAGAACATACTCTTATTTGCAATGACAGGCTGGCCAATCATCACAAATGTTGAGCGTATGCAATTTTCTTGTCCCCTTTAGGATAGTTTGGGGGATTTCGAGATAAAGAATTTGAACAGGAGGGGGGGGGGGGGGAGAAAAACCTAAAAAAGATCCCAGAAAGTAAATCAGTAGAAACACCCCACTGGTTCTCAGATCTACATTCCCCAAAGGTAATTACCAGTATTCACTGGAGACAACGTTGTGAAGGCTATGTTAGCTAACATTCCAAGGCATTCCTTTCAAATCAATTATACTGCTGACTAGATAGATTGCAGCAAACATTGGTGATCAGACTAAAGTAGTAGACAGTGATAAATCTAGTTTCCAACCATATAATCATGTGTTTTATGCCTCAAAGAAACATCCAGTGAAAGCAAGCAGCAATTAAGCAGAAGATAGGACTTGATAATAAGCAGTCATTTACATTTATTGGAGTCACTGACACTGAGGGAATTTCTTCAAGGTTTTTCAAAGTCCAGTTAGCATACAGATGACTTGTCTTTAGGGAGGTAGGGAGATTCCTGTGCACTCCACACCCATATGATGTTCCCTATTGTGATGATGAAATCATTCCTTTTCAAACATCGCAATGAATCCTGCAGGGTTTAAAGTAATTAGCTGAGCAATCCAATTTGGCCTGTTTCTAATAACAATGGGTTTGTTGCCTGTCGGTGTAGGATGACGCTGAGGAAGATGATCCATTCTGTTCCAGATGTCTTTATCTTCCAGAGTCTTCTCTGTGGGATAAACTGTTAGGATGAAAGAACATTTATCCTCATAATCGGGAACTGATTTTCCACTCACAGCTAACATTTGCTAGTCCTAGGAAACACACTGAGAGCTAACACAGCTAGTCCTAGTAAACACACTGACAGCTAACACAGCTAGTCCTAGTAAACACACTGCCAGCTAGCACACTATGCTATGTCTAGTTATAATCGTACCTGAACAGTCTAGAGGATTACTTCGATCTTAGCTCTCTAGTACACCTTGACGGATGCTTACATCACGACAGCTGCGCTTATACTAATGCGGTAGCGATTGTGCTAGTTGTTGGGACGAAGCACGGTACAGCTAATACACGCTAGTCTAGTAAAAACACTGGACAGCTAAACAACAGCTATGTCCTAGTAAACACACTGCAGGCCTACCTAACACAGCGGTCCTATAAACACACTGACAGCTAAACACAGCTAGTCATTAAAATACATCGACTACAACAAGCTAGTCCTAGTAACCAAACTGACAGCTAAAACAAGCTAGTCCTAGTAAAAACACTGACAGCTTACAACAAGCTAGTCCTATTAAAACAGATGACAGCTACAAACACAGTCTAGTCTATAAACACACTGACAGCTAACACAGCTAGTCCTAGTAAACCACATGAACACTAACACAGCTAGTCCTAGTAAACACACTGCAAGCTAACACAGCTAGTCCTAGTAACATACATTGACACTAACCACAGCTAGTCCTAGTAACAAACTGACAGCTAACAAAGCTAGTCAAGTAACACACTGACAGCTAACACAGCTAGTCCTAGTAAAATCAACTGACAGCATACTAACACAGCTAGTCCTAGTAAACAACACTGACAGCTAAACAGCAGCTAGTCCTGAGTCAACACAGCTGACAGTACGACAGCTAGCCTACTAAAAACAAATGACAGCTAACACGAGCTAGTCCTAGTATTCATACTGACAAACTACTAACAAGCTGTCTAGAATCCAACTGACAGCTACAACACAGTTAGTCCTAAGTAAACACACTGACAGCTATACAACACAGCTAAGTCCATAGTAAACACACCTGGCCGCTAACACAGCGTACCTATTAAACACACTGACAGCTAACACAGCTAGTCCAGTAAACACACTGACAGTCTAACATAGCTAGTCCTAGTAAACACTACTGACAGCTAAACACAGCTAGTCCTGAGTATCCATACTGACAACTACTACACAGCTAGTCCTGTAAACAAACGACAGCTCTTCTAAACACACTAGTCCTAGTAAACACAATGACAGCTAACTGAACAAGCTAGTTCCCAGTTAAAAGCTACACTGACAGCTACTAACACAGCTAGTCCTAGTAAACACACCGACAGCTACTAACACAGCTAGTCCTAGTAAACACACTGACAGCTACTAACACAGCTAGTCCTAGTAAACACACTGACAGCTACTAACACAGCTGGTCCTAGCAAACACAGCGACTTTCCCCTTATTTCCATCTTTCATTTGGCTTTTACAGCAAACGACCAAAAGCGAATCATGAAGTTCCAAAGTTACAGTGGGAGAACAGAGAAGTTCTCCCACCATATGGGTGGGTCGGGGGATGAATATTTGAGAATATTTTTTTAGAGTATAACGAAGGTGAATGAAAAGGGAAATAGTTGTACACTGTGTTTGTGGAAAGAACTGTAAAGGTAAAGGCGTTACCGTAATTCAGCTCCCCTGGGGGCAGAAGGCCTCAGCCCAGCTCTCTGTGATCCTGTGTAAACTTGTAAGGCAGATGAGAAGCAGAGTGTGAGTCAATAAAGTATGTGTGTGTGTGTACCCACCCTGATGAAGAGGAGGGTACAGCAGTGAGACAGAACAACTTACAACCTCCTGTCTCCTGTCTGTTTTCACCAGAGGAATCCTCTACCGGCTGACTGCTGTCTCACGGAGACATTCTGTCTGGTTCTACTTTTCTGCCATTATTCAGCTGGGAGAGACAGTCTCAAACATGGCAGGATTGGCAGCCACGGGGAGCCAGGTAAGATGCACACTGTACAGCAGGGATCATCAACTAAATTCAGCCGTGGGCCTACCTTTTTCTTGAGCGGATGGTCAGGGGGCCGAAACATAATTACAAATCATTTGTAGACTGCAAATTGACCGCAAGAAGACCAAACAGATATAATATTTGACAAAAACATAATTTCAAACCTTGTTTACATTTGTATAAGACCACATAGTATCTCTCTGTTATGCATAGGAATACTTTGGAACATATTTCCAAAATTGTAATAATATTTGACTAAAACATAATCACTTCAAATCTTGCTTACATTTGATTACGATCATCTAACGTATATCTATTAGGCGTGGAAATGCTTTTGTGTTTCTACAATCTTTTATGTTCAACAATATATATACGTGTGTATATATGTATGTATGTATGTATGTATATATATATATATATAAATATATACATATATATATATTTATATATACAGTTGAAGTCGGAAGTTTACATACACTTAGGTTGGAGTCATTAAAACTCGTTTTTCAACCACTCCACAAATTATAGATTTGTCGAGTTGGTTAGGACATCTACTTTGTGCATGACACAAGTAATTTTTCCAACAATTGTTTACAGACAGATTATTTCACTTATAATTCACTGTATCACAATTCCAGTGGGTCAGAAGTTTACATACACTAAGTTGACTGTGCCTTTAAACAGCTTGGAAAATTCCAGAAAATGATGTCATGGCTTTAGAAGCTTCTGATATGCTAACTGACATCATTTCAGTCAATTGGAGGTATACATGTGGATGTATTGCAAGGCCTACCTTCAAACTCAGTGCTCTTTGATTGACATAATGGGAAAATCAAAAGAAATCAGTCAAGACCTCAGAAAAAGAAAAAAAAATTGTGGACCTCCACAAGTCTGGTTCAACGCCTGAAGGTACCACGTTCATCTGTACAAACAATAGTATGCAAGTATAAACACCATGGAACCACGCAGCCTTCATAACGCTCACGAAGGAGACGAGATCTGTCTCCTAGAGATGAACGTACTTTGGTGCGAAAAGTGCAAATCAATCCCAGAACAACAGCAAAGGACCTTGTGAAGATGCTGGAGGAAACGCGTACAAAGTATCTATATCCACAGTTAAACGAGTCCTATATCGACATAACCTGAAAGGCCGCTCAGCAAATACTTGTTAGTGATGAAAAGAACATTTATCCCTATTTCATCAATCAGGGCTATCAGAGTAACTGTAATATTTTGCCAACTCACAGCTAACATTTCGCTTAGTTAGGAAAACGAAACTGAAGAGCTAACACAAGCTACGTCTTAGTAAAAACAATGACAGACTCAACAACGTTCAGAACTAGTCTAGTAGGACAACAATAACCATACAACCTCTCAGCCAGCTAACACAGCTAAGTCCTAGTAACCATCTCCAACAAAGTCAAGCACTGACAGACAATCATACACGACTAGTAACTAGTAATCACATCCAATAGACAGCTAAACAACACACACACTCTGCTTCACGATAATACAGCTAGTGCTAATAGTTAAGTAACACAAAACTAGAACACAGCTTAATAACCAAATAACTGGTAGTCTAGTAACACAACGCAGTAACATGCCTGAAACTAGCTACACACAACATACCGAGCTAGTTACCGTTCACGCTCACAAATTGACCACTATGACTGACAGCTACTAACACAAATATGTATAACAACAACACCGAAAACCATGAAAAATAGAAAAAAAGTCTAGTCCTATCTCTAACATACACACTTGATTCCTCGCAGCATACAACAAAACATCACCATACAACACACAGATACAGAATCCTCGTAGTCCTATTAAAATACACTGCTAGCAAGTTAACCAATAAACCATAATAATAATCATTACTACCTAAACACAAGCTAGCTCAATCCATATGTAATTAAAAACCACATACAAAAGACTCCGACAGATATACACCACATCACATCACCGACTAGTTATCCTTCTACCGTTAAATGGTATTAATAAACTAAACCTGACAGTAGACTACCTATCCCAAAGACTTATCTCACAATGCGACATCACACTACAAAATAAATCACAAACTAACAACTACCAAACAATGTCCCATCACTACAATAAATCTAAAAAAAAGACCTAGTTACTAGAAAAACATAACATAATGACACAGAAATAACATAAACATAAGTCTACGATACCTTAGTAAAAACCACTACTGACAGCTAACACAAGGCTAGTCCTCCACTAATACACACATGACCCAAGCTAAAACGAACAAGCCTTAGTCTAGAAACCACTGACAGCTACACTACAGATATCTAAGTCCTAGTAAATCATACTGGACAAACTACTAAACACATATTCTAGCTAGTCCTTTCTAAAAAGCTCTTAAATACTCAACTGTGAATATAACAAGACCAATAGATCATCTTAATTACCCAAAATGAAAAACACAAACACAACAGTCTCACGCATACCAAGTAAACATTACTAAAAAGGTAATGTAATTAAGCCACACTGACTATGCTAACCCACCACCAACAGACCATAACTCGCTTATTCCTAGTAATAAACAAATACTTAAATGCCAGTAAGCAGAAGACTAGACCTTACTGTATAACTACAGCTGCAATTCCATAAGTATCTACTATCACAACACACTAGACCAAATAATAAACACACATGAAAAATGACAACAACTAGACAATCTGCACAATTAACACTCACCGAGCTAACAAACAACATTCAGCTACCGTCTTAAAAAACAAGTAAAACCAACCAACAAACAAAACCAATACTCTCGGAAAGCTAACACAACAAAATTCAGCTTAGCAACTAAATCATTAACACATAGAACAGACTAAACACGTGTCTATGTCTAGTATTCATACTGACAACTACTAACACAGCTGGTCTTAGAAATCCATACTGACAGCTACTTAACACAGTTAGTCCTAGTAAACACACTGACAGCTACTAACACAGCTAGTCTATTAACACACACTGGCCGCTAACACAGCTAGTCCTATTAAAACACACTGTACACGCTAACACAGCAATGATATCCTAGTAAACACACTGACAGCTAACATAGCTAGTCCTATAACACATACTGACAGCTAAACACAGCTAGTCCTAGTATTCCACATCTGACAACTACTAACACAGCTAGTCCTAGTAAACAGCACTGACAGCTTTACTAAACACAGCTAGTCCCTAGTAAACACATTGACAGCTACTAAGCATTACTTCTAGTAAACACACCGACAGCTACTAACACAGCTAGTCCTAGTAAACCACACGACAGCTACAAGCTATCTAGTATAGACACACTGAAGCTACTAACACAGCTAGTCCTAGTAACACACTGACAGCTACTAACACAGCTGTCCTAGCAACACAGCGACTTTCCCCTTATTTCCATCTTTCATTTGGCTTTTACAGCAAACGACCAAAAGCGAATCATGAAGTTCCAAAGTTACAGTGGGAGAACAGAAGAAGTTCTCCCACCATATGGGTGGGTCGGGGATGAATATTTGAGAATATTTTTTTAGAGTATAACGAAGGTGAATGAAAAGGGAAATGTTGTACACTGTGTTTGTGGAAAGAACTGTAAAGGTAAAGGCGTTACCGTAATTCAGCTCCCCTGGGGGAGAAGGCCTCAGCCCAGCTCTCTGTGATCCTGTGTAAACTTGTAAGGCAGATGAGAAGCAGAGTGTGAGTCAATAAAGTATGTGTGTGGTGTGTACCCACCCTGATGAAGAGGAGGGTACAGCAGTGAGACAGAACAATTACAACCTCCTGTCTCCTGTCTGTTTTCACCAGAGGAATCCTCTACCGGCTGACTGCTGTCTCACGGAGACATTCTGTCTGGTTCTACTTTTCTGCATTATTCAGCTGGGAGAGACAGTCTCAAACATGGCAGGATTGCAGCCACGGGGAGCCAGGTAAGATGCACACTGTACAGCAGGGATCATCAACTAAATTCAGCCGTGGGCCTACCTTTTCTTGAGCGAATGGTCAGGGGGCCGAAACATAATTACAAATCATTTGTAGACCTGCAAATTGACCGCAAGAAGACCAAACAGATATAATATTTGACAAAAACAATATTTTCAAACCTTGTTTACATTTGTATAAGACCCACATAGTATCTCTCTGTTATGCATAGGAATACTTTGGAACATATTTCAAAATTGTAATAATATTTGACTAAAACATAATCACTTCAAATCTTGCTTACATTTGATTACGATCATCTAACGTATATCTATTAGGCGTGGAAATGCTTTTGTGTTTCTACAATCTTTTATGTTCAACAATATATATACGTGTGTATATATGTATGTATGTATGTAGTAATATATATATAATTAATATATATACATATATATATATTTATATATACAGTTGAAGTCGGAAGTTTAACATACACTTAGGTTGGAGTCATTAAACTCGTTTTTTCACCATCCACACAATTATAGATTTGTCGAGTTGGTTAGGACATCTACTTTGTGCATGACCACAGTAATTTTTCCAACAATTTGTTTACAGACAGATTATTTCACTTATAATTCACTGTATCACAATTCCAGTGGGTCAAGAAGTTTACATACACTAAGTTGACTGTGCCTTTAAACAGCTTGGAAAATTCCAGAATGATGTCATGGCTTTAGAGCTTCTGATATGCTAACTGACATCATTTCAGTCAATTGGAGGTATACATGTGGATGTATTGCAAGGCCTACCTTCAACTCGTGCTCTTTGATTGACATAATGGGAAAATCAAAAGAAATCAGTCAAGACCTCAGAAAAGAAAAAATTGTGGACTCCCACAAGTCTGGTTCAACGCCTGAAGGTACCACGTTCATCTGTACAAACAATAGTATGCAAGTATAAACACCATGGAACCACGCAGCCTTCATAACGCTCACGAAGGAGACGAGATCTGTCTCCTAGAGATGAACGTACTTTGGTGCGAAAAGTGCAAATAATCCCAGAACAACAGCAAAGGACCTTGTGAAGATGCTGGAGGAAACGCGTACAAAGTATCTATATCCACAGTTAAACGAGTCCTATATCGACATAACCTGAAAGGCCGCTCAGCAAGGAAGAAGCACTGCTCCAAAACTGCCTAAAAAAGCCAGACTACGGTTTGCAACTGCACATGGGGAAAAAGATCGTACTTTTTGGAGAAATGTCCTCTGGTCTGATGAAACTAAAAATGAACTGTTTGGCCATAATGACATCGTTATGTTTGGAGGAAAAAGGGGGAGGCTTGCAAGCCGAAGAACACTATCCCAACCGTCAAGCACGGGGGTGGAAGCATCATGTTGTGGGGGTGCTTTGCTGCAGGATGGACTGACACCAGTCCAATTATGTGGATATATTGAAGCAACATCAAGACATCAGTCAGGAAGTTAAAGCTTGTCGCAAATGGGCTTCCAAATGGACAATGACCCCAAGCATACTTCCAAAGTTGTGGCAAATGGCTTAAGGACAACAAAGTCAAGGTATTGGAGTGGCCATCACAAAGCCTAACCTCAATCCTATAGGATAATTTGTGGGCAGATCTGAAAAATAGTGTGCGAGCAAGGAGGCTACAAACCTGACTCAGTTACACCAGCTCTGTCAGGAGTAATGGGCCAAAATTCACCCAAATTATTGTGGGAAGCTTGTGGAAGGCTACCCGAAACGTTTGACCCAAGTTAAACAATTTATGGGCAATGCTACAAATACTAATTGAGTGTATGTAAACCTCTGACCCACTGGGAATGTGATGAAAAGAATAAAGCTGAAATAAAATCATTCTCTCTACTATTATTTCTAACATTTCACATTCTTAAAATAAAGTGGTGACCTAAGACAGGGAATTTTTACTAGGATTAAATGTCAGGAATTGTGAAAACTGAGTTTAAATGTATTTGGCTAAGGTGTATGTAAACTTCCGACTTCAACTGTGTAGATATATATACACTGCTCAAAAAAATAAGGGAACACTAAAATAACACATCCTAGATTGAATGAATGAAATATTCTTATTAAATACTTTTTTCTTTACATAGTTGAATGTGTGACAACAAAATACACCAAAATTATCAACCCATGGAGGTCTGGATTTGGAGTCACACTCAAAATTAAAGTGGAAAACCACACTACAGGCTGATCCAACTTTGAGTAATGTCCTTAAAACAAGTCAAAATGAGGCTCAGTAGTGTGTGTGGCTCCACCTGCTGTGTGACCTCCCTACAACGCCTGGGCATGCTCCTGATGAGGTGGCGGATGGTCTCCTGAGGGATCTCCTCCCAGACCTGGACTAAAGCATCCGCCAATCCTGGACAGTCTGTGGTGCAACGTGGCGTTGGTGGATGGAGCGAGACATGATGTCCCAGATGTGCTCAATTGGATTCAGGTCTGGGGAACGGGCGGGCCAGTCCATAGCATCAATGCCTTCCCCTTGCAGGAACTGCTGACACACTCCAGCCACATGAGGTCTAGCATTGTCTTGCATTAGGAGGAACCCAGGGCCAACCGCACCAGCATATGGTCTCACAAGGGGTCTGAGGATCTCATCTCGGTACCTAATGGCAGTCAGGCTACCTCTGGCGAGCACATGGAGGGCTGTGCGGCCCCCAAAGAAATGCCACCCACACCATGACTGACCCACGCCCAAACCGGTCATGCTGGAGGATGTTGCAGGCAGCAGAACATTCTCCACGGCATCTCCAGACTCTGTCAGTCTGTCACATGTGCTCATGTGCTCAGTTTGAACCTGCTTTCATCTGTGAAGAGCACAGGGCGCCAGTGGCGAATTTGCCAATCTTGGTGTTCTCTGGCAAATGCCAACCGTCCTGACGGTGTTGGGCTGTAAGCACAATCCCCACCTGTGGACGTCGGGCCCTCATACACCCTCATGGAGTCTGTTTCTGACCGTTTGAGCAGACACATGCACATTTGTGGCCTACTGGAGGTCATTTTGCAGGGCTCTGGCAGTGCTCCACCTGCTCCTCCTTGCACAAAGGCGGAGGTAGCGGTCCTGCTGCTGGGTTGTTGCCCTCCTACGGCCTCCTCCACGTCTCCTGATGTACTGGCCTGTCTCCTGGTAGCGCCTCATGCTCTGGACACTACACTGACAGTCACAGCAAAACCTTCTTGCCACAGCTCGCATTGATGTGCCATCCTGGATGAGCTGCACTACTGAGCCACTTGTGTGGGTTGTAGACTCCGTCTCATGCTACCACTAGAGTGAAAGCACCGCAGAATTCAAAAGTGACCAAAACATCAGCCAGGAAGCATAGGAACTGAGAGTGGTCTGGTGTCACCACCTGCAGACCACTCCTTTATTGGGGGTGTCTTGCTAATTGCCTATAATTTCCACCTTTTGTCTATACCATTTGCACACAGCATGTGACATTTATTGTCATCAGTGTTGAGTGGACAATAAGTGGACAGTTTGATTTCACAGAAGTGTGATTGACTTGGATTTACATTGTGTTGTTTAAGTGTTCCCTTTATTTTTTTGAGCAGTGTATATAACTGGCACCACCAGTTGGGGAACCCTGTCTAGAGGTCTACAATGTAGTATCCTAATTTGATCACCCGGTTGGAAGAGAACTTTCCTGAAAATGTTAAACTTGTAGTGTATTTGAGGTTTTAAATGGCTTCTGAAGTTTGTAATTTCCACTTTGAATGTTCCCTTAAGAAAGAATGTTTCAATCCCTACAAAAATGTCCATTAATTATAATCCAAATAATAATTGACATTTCCTGTTGCTACAGGATTATTTTTCTGATGTAGCAAACTGGTTCAAATTTAGATCCTACATGTGTAAGGACTAATCAAATCAAATGTATTTATATAGCCCTTCTTACATCAGCTGATATCTCAAAGTGCTGTACAGAAACCCAGCCTAAAACCCAAACAGCAAGCAATGCAGGTGTAGAAGCACGGTGGCTAGGAAAAACTCCCTAGAAAGGCCAAAACCTAGGAGAAACCTAGAGAGGAACCAGGCTATGAGGGGTGGCCAGTCCTCTTCTGTCTGTGACGGGTGGAGATTATAACAGAACATGGCCAAGATGTTCAAATGTTTTAAATGACCAGCATGGTCAAATAATAATAATCACAGTAGTTGTCGAGGGTGCAGCAAGTCAGCACCTCAGGAATAATGTCAGTTGGCTTTTAATAGATCATGAAGAGTATCTCTACCGCTCCTGCTGTCTCTAGAGAGTTGAAAACAGCAGGTCTGGGACAGGTAGCACGTCCGGTGAACAGGTCAGGGTTCCATAGGCCG